>NC_091130.1:8336891-8636891 GCF_040183065.1 Periplaneta americana | reverse complement strand
ACAGGTCCAGCGGAGCGCACGGGTACGGCTAGTTTATAATAATATGTGATACGCATATTCATAAACATTTGCCAAAATTCGAGTATTTTAAGTAGCGTATCGCCTTAACGTCGTCCATTTTCCAACACACACAACAAAAGAGGAACGAAATGCATTAACTAGGGGACGAATTAGCTGTACAACAAACTCTCCAATATCATTTAATAAACGAGTACAGAGCATTTTTCCTGATGTCGTTACAGCCCAAAATCCGCATGCTACACTGTAGAGGATTATCATCTTACAAAAGTACAGCGCGCCCGAGGCGCCGTCCATTTTCATAACACGTGTAAACAAAAGAGGATCGCGCCGGTGACTGCAGTGCACTCTGGCGAGCACGAAACCGGCCCTTTTGTAGGACGCGCCGCTTTTATGTACAGCTCCGTAAACAAAGATTGATTCCATCAAGGACCAGACCGTGGGTCGATGCTGAGCACAGGATTAATGGTTGTTTTTCCCGCGGTCGCAATCCATCACAGCCCCTGTTCTATATAATTCCGTCTGCCTTCCTTTTACAGTCAAATTGGGCGCCGGGAGATAAACCTGTGACACATAACTGGTTGTCCCCCTCTTTCATAAACTTGTCGATCACTAGTGTTTCTTTAGTCTTTCACTGTATCAGTAACTTTTTTTTTTCGGCAACATTGACCCCTTCGCTTCGATAAAAAGAATATTGTAATCATTACGACATGCATCAAGGTTTTAATATACACCCAGACGATGTCAGGAGGGTGAGGTGACATCAAACGTCATTTTAAACTCAAATAAAAAATGATGTGTCCAAGTTAGTGTCGTGCATTTCAAGCTCTATGTTCGGTTCAAGTTTATCGAGCGTGACAAGAACCGAAGTCTCTTTTGAAGAAGCGGATCTGTCACAGTCCGCTCGAACTTGCGCCTTGTATGATCTGTGTCCTTGAAGTTCGCTGGTCTCTCCTACCCTCCCCTCCCATCTCATCTTGCTTTTAGCTGAGTAAAGATTTTAGAACAATTCTTGTCAAATATTATTTGGTTGTAAAGACAGGTAATTTTTATCACAAAATAGTTATTTATGGTACTTGTGAGGTAAGTGCATCTTTATTGCGCGAGTGGAAAGATTTAAGCACGAGGCGTCAGCCCAGTGCTTAAATTACACGAGTGCAATAAAGATCACGCTCACAAGTACCATACGTAATTTTATCCATGACTATAACGAAAAATTATGTTTTATAAAAGAAAACATGTTGAAAATAAGTCCTCATATAATCACTTATCATGGCATGGATTTTAGAATCGATACGTGTACTGGATAGGTTATGATGTAGGAGGCCATGATTAGTGAAGAATGGTATCTTAGGGTACGTACACGTTGGAGCGACGATAAACGATAAAAGAAGCAGCGATGCTATATCAGGGAGAATTGAAGCATGCATTGTTGTTGAGGTGTGCATATTGGAGTAACGATAAAAGCGAAGATACACGATAAAAGCGACGAAAAAGATAAGTTCCATTTTCTTCGCTCTTGTCGTTCATATGATCTCTGATTAAGATAATATTAATTTGTATAATTACCGGTGGTTATCAATATATCCGAATATTAATCGATTTATTATTATTTCGGCATATTGAATTAATTATTGTAGATATTGGCAAATTGATCAGTTGTGTATTTATTCGTCATATGTTATGTGATCACAAGAACCAATCACAACACAACGAATTTATAATATCTTTGGGATGAGAAACGGGTTTAATTTTGTACGTATTTAAGTTATTTTAACCTTGAACTTGGCAGCTGATATTTCCTATATATCTTCTTTCATTAAGTGGATGCATAGAATATCTTCTACTGATAAATCAAAATATTCGCTTCCCGCGTCCTCATTGCTCCGATATGAACCCTTGATTCTTTGATAATACCAAAGCGTCGCTAGATCGTTTCTTTCATCGTTTATCGTTGCTCCAACGTGCACGTACCCTAAGGCGTTGGATAAATAACAAATTATAATTAATTATATAATTCTAATATATATTTTTTTTTATTTTAAACGTGTATTTTCGTCTTTTTGAAGTTTCAGGGATTATTTAGAAGTGTTCACGGGACTAATGTGATTAAAATAATTTCACATTTTACTTCTGTAAACTTAAGAGGAATATTAAAACGTAATTAATCACCGTGTCTGTTTAGCTCAGTTGACTAACGCGTGTTGTGTGTTATTATAAAATCCTATAAACGCAACTTCGTACAGTAGGTTCAAGACTCCTCGCCTCCCAAAAGGTAAATTATTACAAATTTAAAAAAAAAAAACGTATTAGATATGAATGCAATGCACAAATTACGACGTAGTAGATAGAGATAAGAGAAGGAGATTGAGTGTATGTATATTTAAGAAATGGTAATAAAGAAGTAGAGGTAGTGACATCTAGTAACTAATATATTAACTTCTTGAGTAACATTTACATAGAGATAAAAAATTTTACAGGAGAAAAAGTTCGTCCAAAGGGCTGGACTCTGGAAGAGTACCCAAAGCATCTGCTGCTGAATTAGCCGTGAAGAAGAAAGTCAATAAATATGCTCATCTTTTAGACAATCATATCTTTGTCCCATTTGCTGTGGAGACCTTCGGTCCTTGGAGTCATGACGCTAAAGTTTTGGTATCTCAAATCGGCCAAATTTTGATCTCCATTACTGGTGATCGCCGTTGCACTACTTATTTGCGTCAACGCTTAAATATTGCTATTCATCGCGGAAATGCTTGCGTAATAGTTGAATGGAAAAGTATACGTGCGTGCCCGGGTACTAGGAAAATACTAATGAACTGTGAGGTAAAGTTCAAACTGTGAGGTAAAGTCTTTATCTCACTAGTGGAATAAAGTAATGTTGAATAAAAGCCTACTTTACAAACGCTAAAGTATTTAGTAAAGGCATGTTTTTCGTTATGGTCATGGATAAATATGATTAAATATCCACAGAAATGACATACATATAGGTACATCACATTATGTTTTAAAAATACATGACAGTTGTTACTATACCAATTACCGACAGAAAATTGTTTTAATTACATTCTTAACATAATATTCAAATTAATCACCGTTGCTCGGACACAATATTTGTGTGGCTTTACGGGTGAAGAAAGTCGTAGCGTCGTGCATTAAAAGTACTGTGTTAGATTCAAGTTAGTCGAATATGAGGAAATTCGACATTCATCTATGTTCGCTCTGCAAAAAAAGGCATGTCATGTTTCTTCCACTTTGTTTTCCACTTCCACCCCTTCATGTTTTAGCATAGACTTTACTATTAGTTTTTCATATTAAATATGACGTAACTCGTAGTTTGTAATGTCTTGGTTTTCTTTCTCAGGTTCAAATATTGCAGGACACCATTTTAAACTGCTTAAGGATTTGAGCACATATCTTTTTATTTTTTTTATTTTAGTAGGTTATTCTACGACGCTTTATCAACGTCTTAGGTTATTTAGCGTCTGATAATGCCGGTGAGATGAGTCATTTCGCAATAATTGAATTTAATGACATTAATTTGATCAATAACATAAAACTAACACGCTCGTCCATACATGCTACGAATTTCAAATGTAGAAAAAAAGCTGTTGGCTATGAAATTTGTTTAAACAAAAGCCGCCCTAAATAAGGGTTCGATAGATCGGGCTACTAATCAATTCATAAAGAATAATAAGTAAACAAAACAATTTTGTGACATTTGCAAAGAAAAAGAAAAAACATTAAGATAAGAAAACGTAGGAAATCATTTACAATAAAAATTTTGTTGGGTACAAATGATTACTAATTATAGCTAAGGATGATTTTAAGATGTGAGATCCTATGGCATCAATCGTTGCATCAGAAATTTTATATTGTTTAAGTTGATTTAAAGTTTCACGTGGGATCGTGCCACGGGCACCGAACATGAGCCCAAAAACTGTCCAATGTGTGATGTGGTATTGTGCTCAAAGATGCTGACAACAAGGCTCATATATGACTTGTTTTTCACGACACACCTCTTGTGGCTGTTGCCACTTAGTACTTCAAAAAAAAGAAAAAAGAGAAATGAAGTCAAAAAAATGAGAGAATAAAAAAAAATACACACTTATTAAAAAAACTACTCGGATTCGAACCACTACATGATCCGAATAAAGGAATGCTCAGCGGAAAGTGTATGTCTGCGCCACAGCACATATACAACCTGCGCGGCATCAATCGGAGGTAATCCGGAGGTCTCAGATTCAAAGCGCGCTCCAGATATAACCTAGTCATGAGCAGCACTACTACATTTTCATCGCATAGTCACCTCATTGTCTCCGAACAGATTTACTCTTTCATTTTTTTTACCGTTGCCATGGTTATACCTTTTGGTCTTTTTTAATTTTACACACTGCATGGACACGTGTCGGAAGTCCTATACGCGGCATCAACATCTACACCCAGGGCGAGTATAAATAACTCTGTAGTTAAAAAAGAGAATTCCAAATAAAGAACTGTCAATTGTCACTCATCCATTATGAACAGCGTCTATATTTTAAGATTCCTTTCAAACGAAACATTTTCCACGAATCCATAAAGCTACCACAGAAACTGTTATGGCAGAAATAGTTGTATACATTCTCCGCTATTTCCAAGTGTAGCTTAGTTTGTGAAATAGACTGTAGAGGAATTTCCGAACACAGTGTTGCTGCATCTTTGTGTGAACTCCTTTTTCCGTATGCAAAACAGTTTGTGGAATGAAAAGCCGTGTTTGTATAACGCGAAGTGCAGACGGCGGGCTGAATATCAAGCGACGCATTTTTATGAAGTCGATTCCAGGTATCCCAAGATGAAGTCCTGCACACACACACACACACACACACACACACATACACTATATCTTCCGGTTGTTTCGTGTGATCCTTTTTCCTTTTTGCTTGCTTCGACTTTTCAACAGGCTATTCCTTATAATCATACTGATTCCTGGAATTGTTCTGTAAAATGTGACTCACGACAAAAAAAAATCAATATTCTGGTAATCAATGTAGTGCAACCATTCTATGAATAGTAGAGAGTGATTCAGATATTGGTTGTACGGCAAGTTTTGTATTCCGCCAAGGTTTCATAAGCTGAATAATATCACATCTCATAAAAATTGCACTGGCCATCTCTTTTACACAAGTCATACAGTGTTTATAGTAACTCTATTTTAAAGCATCAAATCTACGATCAGTATAAATTTATTGTTACTAATATGACTCATCGATTAGGGAAAATACGGGAATTTTCCTTGAAGTAAAGAAATAGGTTTGGAAGTAAATCCCGAAAAGACAAAGTATATGATTATGTCTAGTGACGAGAATATTGTACGAAATGGAAATATAAAACTTGGAAATTTATCCTTTGAAGAGGTGGAAAAATTCAAATACCTGGGAGCAACAGTAACAAATATAAATGATACTCGGGAGGAAATTAAACGCAGAATAAATATGGGAAATGCCTGTTATTATTCGGTTGAGAATCTTTTATCAACCAGTCAGCTGTCAAAAAATCTGAAAGTTAGAATTTATAAAACAATTATATTACCGGTTGTTCTGTATGGTTGTGAAACTTGGACTCTCACTTTGAGAGAGGAACATAGATTAAGGGTGTTTGAGAATAAGGTGTTAGGAAAATATTTGGTGCTAAGAGGGATGAAGTTACAGGAGAATGGAGAAAGTTACACAACAAGGAACTTCACGCATTGTATTCTTCACCTGATATAATTAGGAACATTAAATCCAGACGTTTAAGATGGGCAGGGCATGTAGCAGAATCCAGAAATACATATATAGTGTTAGTTGGGAGACCGGAGGGAAAAAGACCTTTGGGGAGGCCGAGACGTAGATGGGAAGATAATATTAAAATGGATTTGAGGGAGATGGGATACGATGGTAGAGAATGGATTAATCTTGCTCAGGATAGGGACCAATGGCGGGCTTATGTGAGAGCGGCAATGAACCTCCGGGTTCCTTAAAAGCCAGTAAGTAAGTAAGTATGTGGAATCTCAGCATCGTGCTAACCCCATGTAATGGAATACCTCTGCGTGTCCGTCTAATATCACAACGAAATGTCAAATGGGACATGGGTAGGATCCGGAAGGGGTATAATAATATATTATTATTATTATTATTATTATTATTATTATTATTAATTTTATTATTATTATTACTATTATTATTATTATTATTATTATTATTATTATTATTATTATTATTATTACACCGTTGTGGGTTGCGTTTTTATCTACAGAATCAACGTTTCCCTCCACTAAAATAAAATTTATTTCCCTTTCACAGAGCGTGTGTGTGGTTTTATTTTTGTCGAGAAGGCCCTGCATCATGCATGTGGTCAACGACTACCACAAATCAATGTCAACACATGTTTATATTACAGTCGACATTGATATCGGAACAAAGCGGGCCAACGTTACTTCAGTGAAACTTTACTATAGTCATTATTATTATTATTATTATTATTATTATTATTATTATTATTATTATCATTATCATTATTATCATGATTATCTTTGTCATTACCATCGTCTTTTAATTAAAACAAAACACACGAGTACAACAATACGAAATTAAATAAATTGAAAACAGTAACGAATCGGTTCTTTTAGAAACACCAGAAGTCAGATTTTAACAAAACTGAGTTTGTTGCTAACTCCTGTTCTATAGGGATAGGTAAACCAGCGAATAGGGATTATAAAGAATGGACACTTCGCGTCGGTACCTTTGATGTAGCCGGACTGATTTCAATGACCTTCAAGCCAGCTAGAGCGTGAGATTCTGCTTTCTCCCTAGAGTTGGCGCTGACATCACACCAGCTAGCAGTCGACACAGTAAGAATATAACACATAATTAATACATCTAGGTACATTATGTACTCAAATAAAATAAATTGGATCCATGAAATAATAAATCCGTCATTAACTGCAATGTCTAGACTCTAGAGTTCCTTCATAATGAGAGTTGAGACGTTGAACCCAACAACAATTAAAATATGTAATGATTTGATAGCACTGAAAATGGAAAAACAAAACTCCTATAAGAAGTATAGCCTATATATTATATTATATACAAATATTAAACGAATTCGATACTTAATTTTATAATGTATTATATTATTTTACAATATAATTTATTATATCTGAAATATAAAATATTATTATTAAAACTAGTTTATCACTGAGAAATAAGGAAAAGCTGTTAACTTGAATTTATTTGAAGCAAAGCGTTAGTGGATTATGCAATAAGGTAGGCGATGTTTGGATCCTGTGTCTCAACTCTATACTCAATTATTATCTTAGCGTATGCTCGATTACACTAACCTCTAGCGCTTGAAAGCGGACAGAGAAACAAAACACAGGAAATTTCGCTCAGTGTCCATTCTTTATAATCCCTATTCGCTGTGTAAACCATTTCGTATGAAAATACAAGTCAAACGGCATTTCTGTTGCAACATGTGCGCTTGAAAATTAGCTTTCGTGGAGAAGACCCATAAGTCAGTGACAAGGCTAACACAGAAAGAACAAAACTATAGCCTAAGCTGTTGTGTTTGGTAAATTAATCATTTTGTGCCTGAATTTTGGATTTGTTAGAATAATTTGTTGTCTTTTGCGTAATGTATTATTATACAGATTATTTCATGCAGAACTTTAATTAATTTTAATTCTTATAGCGAGAAATATCCTTTAAAAAGGCTACTTATTTCACAAAATATTCACCGAAATAGAAGCATTAGAGTTTCATTTCAGCAAATATTCAGATCATTAATAATTTATTTATTTAATTTTATTTAACTAGCTAGTTAGCTACTGAGTACAAAGTAAAATTATAAAACGAAAATGTTTCTTGCCACTACCGTAAGAGCCAGGCTCGTGTACGGTGTGGTCTTAGCCAATAATATAACATAAAATTTACAAGGACAGTTTACTAAGTACAGTAACACACAAGAGCAAAAAAAAGAAGAAAGAGAAAAAGAGAGAAAAACACATTTAATATAAATTGACAATCCGACAGAAGCCAGTGATGTTCAATAAAAACATGAATATAGTCGACAGAAATAAATGATAAAAAAAATACACACATTTGTTAAAATCATATTTCATGAATAATTTTCTAAATTTCTTTTTTAAAAGCTTCAATTTCAAAATATATCAAATTTTGAAAATGGTTTGTAATTTTATTATGAAGTCTTGGGCAGAAACTAGCAATAAATTAGCAATGACTAGCAATTAGCAATAAATTTGATTTATCCCAAAATCCATTTAGTCAAGTTCACGAATACCTTCTCCACATATCACAGAGATTGTATTATGTTCGTCCATTCACTTTTATAATGACAGTGAAAAGGGTAGCGTGGAATGCGGCAGATAAATGTAGGACATTGCAAGAGAACCTAAAACGGCCACTGCATACCAGAAATTTAAAATCAACTCGTCAATATAAAAACTCTCATCTCTGATTCGAGTAATAAATGCGCCACAAAATACAGTATCCTCAACTTAAATTTAAAAACAACGTTAAAGGTTTCCATTTCGTTCTACACCTTTCCCAGTTATATTTCAGAAAGTATTAATTGTATTTCAGAAACTATCAAATGTATTTCAGATTAGTCAATTTAATTTCAGAAATTACTAATTGTATTTCAGTTTTGTCTATTGTATTTCAGAAAGTATCCATTGTATTTCAGAAATTATCAAATGTATTTCAGATTAGTCAATTTAATTTCAGAAATTACTAATTGTATTTCAGTTTTGTCAATTGTATTTCAGAAAGTATCAATTGTATTTCAGAAATTATCAAATGTATTTCAGATTAGTCAATTTAATTTCAGAAAGTATCAATTGTATTTCAGATTAGTCAATTTAATTTCAGAAATTACTAATTGTATTTCAGTTTTGTCAATTGTATTTCAGAAAGTATCAATTGTATTTCAGAAACTATCAAATGTATTTCAGATTAGTCAATTTAATTTCAGAAATTACTAATTGTATTTGAGATTTGTCAATTGTATTTCAGAAAGTATCAATTGTATTTCAGAAATTATCAATTGTATTTCAGATTAGTCAATTTAATTTCAGAAAGTATCAATTGTATTTCAGAAAGTATCAATTCCATTTTTGAAAGTATCAATTGTATTTCAGAAATTATCAATTGTATTTCAGATTAGTCAATTTAATTTCAGAAAGTATCAATTGTATTTCAGAAAGTATCAATTCTATTTCAGAAAGTATCAATTGCATTTCAGAAATTATCAATTGTATTTCAGATTAGTCAATTTAATTTCAGAAAGTATCAATTTAATTTCAGAAAGTATCAATTCTATTTCAGAAAGTATCAATTGTATTTCAGAAATTATCAATTGTATTTCAGATTAGTCAATTTAATTTCAGAAAGTATCAATTCTATTTTATAAAGTATCAATTGTATTTCAGAAATTATCAATTGTATTTCAGATTAGTCAATTTAATTTCAGAAAGTATCAATTGTATTTCAGAAAGTATCAATTCTATTTCAGAAAGTATCAATTGTATTTCAGAAATTATCAATTGTATTTCAGATTAGTCAATTTAATTTCAGAAAGTATCAATTGTATTTCAGAAAGTATCAATTCTATTTCAGAAAGTATCAATTCTATTTCAGAAAGTATCAATTGTATTTCAGAAAGTATCAATTGTATTTCAGAAATTATCAATTGTATTTCAGATTTGTCAATTTAATTTCAGAAAGTATCAATTGTATTTCAGAAAGTACCAATTGTATTTCAGAAAGTATCAATTGTATTTCAGAAATTATCAATTGTATTTCAGATTAGTCAATTTAATTTCAGAAAGTATCAATTCTATTTCAGAAAGTATCAATTGTATTTCAGAAAGTATCAATTCTATTTCAGAAAGTATCAATTGTATTTCAGAAACTATCAAATGTATTTCAGATTAGTCAATTTAATTTCAGAAATTACTAATTGTATTTCAGATTTGTCAATTGTATTTCAGAAAGTATCAATTGTATTTCAGAAATTATCAATTGTATTTCAGATTAGTCAATTTAATTTCAGAAAGTATCAATTGTATTTCAGAAAGTATCAATTCTATTTCAGAAAGTATCAATTGTATTTCAGAAATTATCAATTGTATTTCAGATTAGTCAATTTAATTTCAGAAAGTATCAATTCTATTTTATAAAGTATCAATTGTATTTCAGAAATTATCATTTGTATTTCAGATTAGTCAATTTAATTTCAGAAAGTATCAATTGTATTTCAGAAAGTATCAATTCTATTTCAGAAAGTATCAATTGTATTTCAGAAATTATCAATTGTATTTCAGATTAGTCAATTTAATTTCAGAAAGTATCAATTGTATTTCAGAAAGTATCAATTCTATTTCAGAAAGTATCAATTGTATTTCAGAAAGTATCAATTGTATTTCAGAAATTATCAATTGTATTTCAGATTTGTCAATTTAATTTCAGAAAGTATCAATTGTATTTCAGAAAGTACCAATTGTATTCCAGAAAGTATCAATTGTATTTCAGAAATTATCAATTGTATTTCAGATTTGTCAATTTAATTTCAGAAAGTATCAATTGTATTTCAGAAAGTACCAATTGTATTTCAGAAAGTATCAATTGTATTTCAGAAAGTATCAATTGTATTTCAGATTTGTCAATTTAATTTCAGAAAGTATCAATTGTATTTCAGAAATTATCAATTGTATTTCAGATTAGTCAATTTAATTTCAGAAAGTATCGATTCTATTTTATAAAGTATCAATTGTATTTCAGAAATTATCAATTTTATTTCAGATTAGTCAATTTAATTTCAGAAAGTATCAATTGTATTTCAGAAAGTATCAATTCTATTTCAGAAAGTATCAATTGTATTTCAGAAATTATCAATTGTATTTCAGATTAGTCAATTTAATTTCAGAAAGTATCAATTGTATTTCAGAAAGTATCAATTCTATTTCAGAAAGTATCAATTGTATTTCAGAAAGTATCAATTGTATTTCAGAAATTATCAATTGTATTTCAGATTTGTCAATTTAATTTCAGAAAGTATCAATTGTATTTCAGAAAGTACCAATTGTATTTCAGAAAGTATCAATTGTATTTCAGAAATTATCAATTGTATTTCAGATTTGTCAATTTAATTTCAGAAAGTATCAATTGTATTTCAGAAAGTACCAATTGTATTTCAGAAAGTATCAATTGTATTTCAGAAATTATCAATTGTATTTCAGATTTGTCAATTTAATTTCAGAAAGTATCAATTGTATTTCAGAAAGTACCAATTGTATTTCAGAAAGTATCAATTGTATTTCAGAAATTATCAATTGTATTTAGATTAGTCAATTTAATTTCAGAAAGTATCAATTCTATTTCAGAAAGTATCAATTGTATTTCAGAAATTATCAACTGTATTTCAGATTTGTCAATTGTATTTCAGATGGTATCAAATGTATTTCAGAAAATAAGCAATGCATTTAAGATTACATAGTCACTTTTATTTCACAAAATAACAAATGTAGGCCTACTTGAGATTTTAACATATATTTTAAAAAATGGAAAATGGATTTAAGAAATCCTCAACTTTATTGCATTTTAGCGTCTGACAGGCATATTCACCATAGCTAAAGCTGCAGCTTGATGAATTGTACTGTACGAGCACAATCACCACCAATAATATTGTGTGTGTTGCTACTCTCTACAGTAGGTAAATTAGCCTACATCACCAGAAGCCATCACGTCAGGAATTCCAAGATGGGTTTTTACGTATATCTTCACTTCACACCAAATGATCTCGATTAGATTTAACATTGGAGAATAAGGTGCCAACCGTAACTTCTGAAATACAATTGACAAATCTGAAATACAATTGATGTTTTCTGAAATACAATTGATACTATCTGAAATTAAATTGACAAATCTGAAATACAATTGATATTTTCTGAATTACAATTGATACTATCTAAAATTAAGTTGACAAATCTTAAATGCAATTGATGTTTTCTGAAATACAATTGATACTATCTAAAATCAAATTGACAAATCTGAAATACAATTGATGTTTTCTGAAATACAATTGATACTATCTAAAATTAAATTGACAAATCTGAAATACAATTGATGTTTTCTGAAATACAATTGATACTATCTTAAATTAAATTGACAAATCTGAAATACAATAATTGACAATTTCTGAAGTACAATTGAAAAATCTGAAATACAATTGATAAATCTGAAATACAATTGATAATTTCTGAAATACAATTGACAAATCTGAAATACAATTGATATTTTCTGAAATATAACTCGAAAAGGTGTAGACATACGTTTTCCCACAATTTACTGAGACACGCAATAATTTTCTGGTCACAGGCAATAAGATTCTTTAGTGTAAGATTAAAATAATCGAGAAATTATAACGGCAAAACTCTTCAAAGCTTAAACAACAACAGTAGCGAATTAAAGGTATTAAATACATTATATATTTGTTAATAAATAATACAATAAAGAATTTTACATTATGATCTAATGACGAAGCTGTTATAACCATGTTACATTTTCCTCCAGAAATACAACGAAAACATTTCAGTTTATTGTTTATGTGTTCCATAATTCCATGGAACATAGTATTGCGTTTTGTCGTCAATATAAAAATAGTAGGGGGCAATGGATTTATGAGAAATTCATCGGCCTCAAAGTCGTGTCACATTGCATGTTAGGGTTACTCTTTTGTTTTAATGTGGCAATGACCTTAAATCGATATTTCTCTCTACTGGATTTCTGGCCGTAACATATGTTGGAGACAAGCTCGCAGGCCATGAGTCGAGGAAGCAAGGTGCTCTACATGGCTGTGACTGCAGGACGCACGCACACCGGAAATCGTATTGATATCAAAAAAGGAGAAAAAAATTCAACTGGTATTGGCTTAGGGAAAAAAAGTGAAATCTATCCCGAACTCCGGAAGTCAGGTAATTCCAACACAGTCAACAGTCGGTACCATAGCAACGGTATAAATTATTGCTAAAAGACAACTGCAAAACCAACATTTGACATAACGTAACGACAGCTATATGAAAAAATATTGAGCGATCACGCAAATGCTTTAAGTACTTATTCTATGTCAAGGATTGTAAGTACGAAAATAATATAGATTTTGAGATATACCTTCAAAACGTTTATTTATCATATAAAATTATAATATCATTATATCGTATAAATTGATAACATTTTAATGAAATTTCTCTCTCTAAATCAATAGCTCACAGCATTGCGAAATGTTTCAGTGTACTATTTGCTTACATGATGTTCCTAGCGCTGAAAATATTAGAAAATAGTTACTTAAATAGGAGTGAAAGCTAATTCATAATTATCTAGGCAACTTTCTTCAGTTTTTTGTTATATTATAAAGTTAACGGATATTTAATTAAGCTATAAGTTTTATAAGTTAAAATTAAATTACATGTAAAAGACATGTTAAAAAAGTAAGTAAAGCTGTTTTTAGGAATTGAAGCTTTTGAAACATGACTACCATTTAAAATTAAAATGCGACAGGCTCATGTCAGTAGATTTACTGGCATGTAAAAGAACTCCTGCGGGACAAAATTCCTGCACACCGGCGAAGCTGATATAACTTCTGCAATTCCGAGCGTCGTTAAATAAACCATAATTTTAATTTTAATTTTTTTTAATAAATTGAAGGGGTTGGTGGAAAAAGGGAACTATCCGACATTAGGGGTAGCCCATTTTATCCACTAACTCCTAACATAAGTATAAATAATACCAAGAAATAATGCTAAAAGTAGAAGATAGGTTATTTAAAGACGTCGTATGAACTATAAGACTATCTTAGTTTTAGTGGAATTTGTGATTGCGAAATGGCATTTGACGAGATGAGAAAACCGTGGGAAAATCCAAACCAGTTAATCGGCCCGAGCGGGGTTCGAACATGAGTGAAATCTCGCATCGCAATTTAATTCGTTACCCAGTGGCCTCATATTAACTTATGTAGTTTCGTTGATATGTATTAATTGTCAAAGTTTAAATCCCGTAACGTATTTACTTAACATTTTAACGCTGGAGATTATCAAATTAATAAAAAAAAAGTACACTGAATTGTTATTACAGGGCAATAGTGTTTTATCTGGCTTGAAGAAAACGAGAGAGTCTCTCTCTCACTCTCTCTCTCTCTCTCTCTCTCTCTCTCTCTCTCGTGTTGAAAATATAAAATGTTAAAATAAAAAAACAATAAGCCTTCAAAGCATTATCTGCATTGAAAATGAAATGGAAAGAGAAAAAGACCAGGTTTTGTTGGTAAAATATAGATCATTTATTAAAGTGGACAGACACTAACAACAGAAATTTAAATGTGTAACACTAACAGAGTTTTATCGTGAAAAACACAAAAGAAAAATAAATATTGCCTAGCTTATATTGTCCCCATCATCATCATCATCATCATCATCATTGTTGTCGTCAAGGATTGGTTCCTTCTGAATCCGCCCGACTCCAAACTTGTAACAATAATGTCTCTGCCTTAGAGGTAATCTATGATAAGTTTAAAATTTTCGATTTTGATATTATAGTACTACTGAACGTGTAGTCTATTGAGTCCAGGGACGACTGATTTCGGATTTAATACTTTTTTTTTTCAGAAGAATATGAAAATATATTAGGAATTAACTACTATAAGTCCCACATAACTCTGCTCACATCGATGCAAGTCTTATATCTTTCAAGGTATACTTTGGAAATTAAACACAGAATAAATATGGGAAATGCCAGTTATTATTCGGTTTCGAAGCTTTGTCATCTAGTCTACTTAAAAACACTGAAGGTTAGAATTTATAAAACAGTTATATTGCCGGTTGTTCTGTATGGCTGTGAAACTTGGACTATCACTTAGAGAGAGGAACAGAGATTAAGGATGTTTGAGAATAAGGTTCTTAGGAAAATATTTGAGGCTAAGAGGGATGAAGTTATAGGAGAATGGAGAAAGTTACACAACGCAGAAATGCACGCATTGTATACTTCACCTGACATAATTAGGAACATTAAATCCAGATGTTTGAGATGGGCAGGGCATGAAGCACGTATGGGCGAATCCAGAAATGCATATAGAGTGTTAGTTGGGAGGCCGGAGGGAAAAAGGCCTTTAGGGAGGCCGAGACGTAGATGGATTTGATGAAGGTGGGATCTCATGATAGAGATTGGATTAATCTTGCACAGGACCGATGACGGGCTTATGTGAGAGCGGCAATAAACCTGCGAGTTCCTTAAAAGTCATTTGTAAGTAAGTATTATTATTATTATTATTATTATTATTATTACTATATTCAAATACTGAAATACGCACTAATATTAAAGTAAATATATTACAGTGTCGTAATTAATACGATTAAAATAGGGTAGACATCACGGCAAATAATTTAATTTTTCTCTCCTGTTGGAGAGTGTAATAAATGTCATTTTATTCGGGGAAATTTTTATGTGTGTCGCTGAAAAATGTTTTAAAGAGTGAAAATGCTCTTTATATGTCGTAAGTGACTGCACATTTTTCAACGTTACACGCAACATGCATTTCACATACAGGCCGAGCTCTAAAAAATAATATCACATTGTTATTGTTATTTTAGTATCTCTAAAGGTGAAAGATCTGAAGGTAAGGTATCTATCCCCTTTATACGCCGTGAAGGCGCTTCGGGGCATGGAGGTAGGGCTCCACGCTTCCGTGAACTCGGCACTAGAATGAACTAATGTGGTCTTCTTCACGCTTCGGCCACCTTATTGGCGCGTATCGAACCCGGTACTCAATTTCACATGACGCTCAGTGGACCACGGGGCCGTTCTGAAGGCCAGAAACAAGGAAAACCCTGTTACTTCCCGGATTGAACCCAGTTTCTTCCCTTGAACTGTCAGAGATTATGGGTCACTTCAACTTCGCTTTCACTTACATCCGACTTTAATAACAGATATCAGAATCACAACTTAATTTAACCTTATTCGTAATTTAGAGAAAAGCTAGTAAGATACGTGGAGACCAACCTCATATAGCGTACTTCAGTGAACAACAATTAATGAGACATTTTTTTACTACGACTATCACACTTATTTCGACTAATAAAACGGTACGAAAGAATGTCTTTCAACCAATCATGGCTGCTTATCGCACAATTTTATCGCGTCCCTAGCATTTGTTTAATTTTATCGCGTCCCTAGCATTTGTTTATTTTTATCACTACCCTAGCATTTGTTTCTTTGTTTGCCAACATTTCAAACTGCACTGGTCTGGCCGTCAAAAAACAGAAATTACAAACCACTCCAGTCGATGCACAGCACTTTCAAATATGACTCGCATTGGCATTCAAGAACAAGAATTAATAAAGATCACTGGTCATATATGAAGAGCACCATTCGGAAATCCTGAATAAGTTGAGGGATACACCATGTACACCAACGAGTTCACTTCTTTTACGCACACGTCCAATATAACATCAACTGAGCCACCAACCACCAAAACATTCAAATTTGAAAATTGTACTTTCAATAATTGTTTCTTTTAAAATTATCCATGTTTATTTTTTATTTCATCATCGTTAATTAAAACGTTTCTTGTTTATTTCATCATCCCTAATTAAAACTTTTCTAACACTTGTTTATATTATTTAGGTTATGTTATAGCTTCTTCTATATGATATTATGGATAGTCACGCATCAGAGATTGTTTAATACTAAGATTTATTGAAACTCATCTGTCAAGTGACGTTGATTACTGGGATCCGGATGATTGAAATGGAATCCAAATGTTTTAATAAAAATGAAACTGAATCAACAAAGCCTTCTTGACTAGTAACAGTCCACAGAGTTCAATGATGATTCTATAGTTGGCACAACTGATACCGGTAACAAGAAAACATAATCATAAAACACTACTACCATCTAGCATAATGTTGAGATGGTACAATAATACATTTGAAGACAGTTGCATTTTCGTAAGCAAATTAATATTTTATTGTATTGGAGTACTTTGTTACTTCCAATCTTTATATAGCCTACTTTCTTCTAATCGTGTAATAGTCAATTAAATCCCACTCGAGTTTTGATTTTCTCTAGATAAATCAAAACCTCTAGTGAGATTACTGTTGATAAAGTTAATTTTAAGGGCTGAAATAATAATATTAATTATAACAATGGTGATATTAATAATAATAATAATAATAATAATAATAATAATTTTATTGCTAGAATAAAGATACATCTGTTCTTAAATATAAAAATCACTCTAGCATCCCCAAAAAGAGTGCTTCCTCGTGCTCTGGGGGCATTCCACAAAATGTTAAAACAATATTATTTAATTAATTAACGAAAATACAAAGGAAAAAGAGAAAAAGAAAAACAGAGATATTACAGTAATTTAAACTTTATATTGCCTTCCTAAACAATAATTGTAATTGAATTTTTTAAAATAAGGAACATTAGTAAATTGAATGTTTGGGAATTTAGCTGTTATCTTGTTGTTACTGTGACCGAAGTTGTTACTGTGACTATTACACTTTTACTACGTCATACTACTTTTGACCAATAAAACGGTACGAAAGGACGTCTTTCAACTAATCATGGCTGCTTATCGCACAATTTTATCGCTTCCCTAGCATTTGTTTAATTTTATCGCTTCTCTAGCATTTGTTTCTTTTTATCACTACCCTACCATTTGTTTCTTTGTTTGCCAACATTACAAACTGCAAATTCTTTACGATACTATAAAACATGCTTTGCGATCGTAATTTGTTTCCCGCATATACAGTCGACTGAAAATGGCGGCTCCGTTCAAACATTTTGGTCAAGGAACATTAGTGAAATATAATTTTAGTAAGTCAATTAATATCTATTTTATTTCCTACCATTTCTTTCTTTGTTTGCCGACATTTCAAACTGCAAATTCTTTACGGTAGGTACTATAAAACATGCTTTCCAACCGTCATTTGTTTACAGCACAGACAATCAACTGAAAATGGCGGCTCCGTAAAAATGTTTTCGTGAAGCTAACATTAGTGAAACAGAATTTCAGTAAGTCAATTAATATTTTATTGTATTAGAGTACTTTATTTCTTCTAATCTTTATATACTTTCTTCTAATCGTGTAATAGTCAATTAAATCCCACTCGAGTTTTGATTTTCTCTAGATAAATCAAAACCTCTAGTGAGATTATTGTTGATTATAAGCTACAGTTGTGGTATATTTAGGTTCTGTCAAGCATATGTTGTCTGATCTTTTGATTTTATATTTATGTGAATATAAATTAAATATATTTCAGTTTTGATGTACGAAATTCAATAAGATATTGTTATAAATTTGATGGTTATTAAATACTTTCAATTCTGAATGCAACAGTTCTGAGGGATAATCAAGAGGCTTATTAAGACATATTTTTATTATTATTTTCTGTACCAGAGTTATTGGCATGAGGGAGGTACTATAAGCACAACCCCATCCTATAACACCATATTGCAATATAGCTTGTACTAATGTGAGGTAAATCAGCCTTAAAGTACGGACAGTCAAGTAATTTCGTAAGACATCAAAATAATGAATATATTTTTTTAATCTATTTCAAAGAAAAAAACATTATTATCCCAACGTAAGTCGATTATTATTATTCCGAGATACTTAACTTGAGGAGATTCATTTAGAATAGGACAGTCACAATTATTAAAAGAACAATTGAGTGTATCAAATTTTAAATAGGAGAGCGAATCAGGAGAGTTCATACCAACAGACGTTAAAGAAAATGGTACAACTGTAGTTTCAGTATGATTTAAGACAAGTAGGTTGGTATCAAACCAATTTTTAATCAAAGTGATGCCATTATTTGCATTAAGGGGTTAGGTACAGCTTACAGCAGTAAAATTTTAGGAAATATTTATCAAAATTTTTTTCCTCCATTACTGTATGTTGTACAATAATGAAAACTGGTATTGTAAAACACTGTCGTGCTATATGAAAAAAATATTTTTACGATTTTAAAAAATATATATACTTTTTTTTTCAAAATTCAAAACGATGGCAGTTCACTGTGCAGTGATGAAGCGTTTCACTCATAACTCATAAACTTGTTAACTTTTTCATGTTCTCTCTCTTTTATTTTATTGCTGAAACTCATGTTTACAATATCATGCTCTTTCAACTACATTCCTTAATAAATAATATCTTTTTTTATTTTGTGTTAGAAGAAAATACTGATATTTGACCATTTATTAATGAATTTATTTTTATAAGACAATCTATCAAAGGTAGAGAAGTGATTTTGCATCATATTGTAGATAAGCATTTCTGTCACCAATATGCACACTGTGAATGAACCCGGGTTCTGTAGTGTTTATAACATAAAATAAACCGTTTTTAATTTTATTTCATGTTAATTGTTACTTTAAATATCTTAGAGAAACAGTAACAAATATAAATGACACTCGGGAGGAAATTAAACCCATAATAAATATGGAAAATGCCTGTTATTATTCGGTTGAGAAGCTTTTGTCATCTAGTCTGCTGTCAAAAAATATGAAAGTTAGAATTTATAAAACAGTTATATTACCGGTTGTTCTGTATGGTTGTGAAACTTGGACCCTCACTTTGAGAGAGGAACAGAGATTAAGGGTGTTTAAGGATAAGGTTCTTAGGAAAATATTTGGGGCTAAGAGGGATGAAGTTACAGGAGAATGGAGAAAGTTACACAACACAGAACTGCACGCAATGTATTCTTTACCTGACATAATTAGGAACATTAAATCCAGACGTTTGAGATGGGCAGGGCATGTAGCACGTATGGGGCGAATCCAGAAATGCATATAGAGTATTAGTTGGGAGACCGGAGGGAAATAGACCTTTGGGGAGGCCAAGACGTAGATAGGAGGATAATATTAAAATGTATTTGAGGGAGGTGGAATATGATGATAGAGAATGGATTAATCTTGCACAGGATAGGGACCGATGGCGGGCTTATGTGAAGGCGGCAATGAACCTTCGGGTTCCTTAAAAGCCATTTGTAAGTAAGTAATTGTTACTTTGCCTATAGGTTAAACGTGAGTGAGTCAAAAAACGGTTTTCTCTAGTTCGTGCACTGATATAAACGCCCAAATGCGTGTAATAAAATGGGGCACTTGAAAATTATACACTTTAATAGCCTATTACGACATGCACAATGTTACTAAATGAGGGGTTTTGGTGAAAATTTACTTTTGCTCTTTTTTCTGATGCTAATAATAAACCTCAATTTTCTTCTATAAACACTTGGAAACCATACGTCACAACGCGTGAAAAAAACTGGATTACCTAACAGTTACACACTATAACACTGAACCACTCACACTTTCAAGAAATTTTCCAATAAGACAAAAAAAAAGTTTTCTTACATTAATGTGCTTTAAATAAGCATCACAACTCGTGCACTAACATGAGGCTACCCATTATACACTACACTAAGTTATTCACACGGTCAGTAAATTCGTAAACACACTAAAATAAAAATGTCTGTTTTCTCCTCTTAGTGTGTTGAAAATAAATTCTTCATTGCGTGTACTAATAGCGGATTACCTAAAAGCTGTAAACACTGCCAACGAACAAAAATAAAAAAACAGATTTCTTTTGCTTGTGACAGAAAAGTGATGTCCTGATCCGTGCACTAACATCAGACTACCTGATGATTATACGCTGTCCACAAATTCGCCAGTACACTAAAATAAATATTTTTTTATTTCTTTCGTTAATGCGTAGAAATAAAACTTCTAATCAGGGCACTATAATGGTATAATTTTCCATGTAAATACTTAGAAAACAAACGTCTTAGGGCGTGAAAAAATAGGGCCATCTAAAAATTACACACTATAACACTGAACCATACGCACTTGCAACAAATTTTCCGGTAAGACAAAATAAAATCTTTATAATATAAATAAACTTTTGATTCAATTTTCTCCACTCCTGTCTATCTTGCGTCTCGTTTTCAAAATTTATCCACCCATCATAACCTAGACACACGATCACAACACTCCTCAATATCATCCATTCCCTCCCACCGAACATCCTCATATTCATCTTCTTTCACTGTGGCTGTTCCTCGACTTTGGAATTCCCTACCGAGTAATGTCAGGGACTGTCAGACATCAAACCAATTTAAGAAAAGGCTAACGAGATATTTTTCTAACAATTCTTGTTAACAATAATAGCTATTTCAAGTTTCTCATTGTTTAATGGTTATATATATCACAGAAAAATATCTAAATTATCTCATTATTATTATTATTATTATTATTATTATTACTATTATTATTATTACCCTACTAATATTATTATTATTATCATTATTATTATAACTATTTCTTACCAGTGTTTATTATTGTCACACTAACATTAGTTATCCAATTTTCATTATTTACTTCCATGTTGTTTTATGATCTAGATATTAATGTAATAACTATTTAAGCAAATGTATTTAATTAGAATTAGAGTCTAGCTGGGCGGAAGAGAAGACCTACTGGCCTTAGTTCTGCCAGATTAAATAAATAAATTATTAATTATTAGTAGATACTGCTCCGCCAATATATTGAACATGAGCGAACCAAAATAAGATTTTTGTGCACTGAAATCAACTCCCCACTGCGTGTAAATAAAATAGAACACTTGAAAATTATACACTTCAATATTACGCCAAGCAAGCCCTCCACAATGTCAATTTTTTTCCAGTACACTAAAATAAACAAAAATCTCGGTTTTCCTTTCTTAATATGAAAAATAATAAGTTTGTAATTCGTGCACCTATCAGATCTGCAAAGCTGTAAACACTGTAAGAAAAATTCTGGGTTCGTATTGACAAAAATGCCTAATCTGATCTTTATAATATAAAATAAACACCTATATGACGATTACACACTGTTCATAAATTCGTCAGTACACTAAAATATATTATTTTTTTGGTTTCTTTTCTTATGCGAATAAAAAAAACCGCTAATCATGACGCTGTAACGGAACAATTTGACGTGTAATTAATTCGGAAGCAAACGTCTTAATGCGTGAAAAAATTACAACACTAAACGAGACACGATAACGCGTGAAAAACTAGAGCTATCTAACAATTACACACTATAACACTAAACGATACACGATAACGCGTGGAAAAATAGGACTACCTAACAATTACACACTGTAACACAAAACGATACACGATAACGCGTGAAAAAATATAGCTACCTAACAATTACACACTATAACACTAAACGATACACGATAACGCGTGAAAAAATAGGGCTATGTAACAATTACACACTATAACACTAAACGATACATGATAACGCGTGAAAAAATAGGACTACCTAACAATTACACACTATAACACTAAATGGTTCACGATAACGCGTGAAAAAATAGGACTACCTAACAATTACACACTATAACACTAAACGATACACGATAACGCGTGAAAAAATAGGACTACCTAACAATTACACACTATAACACTAAACGATACACGATAGCGTGTGAAAAAATAGGACTACCTAACAATTACACACTATAACACTAAACTATACACGATAACGCGTGAAAAAATAGAGCTATCTAACAATAGCACACTATAACACTAAACGATACACGATAACGCTTGAAAAAATAGGACTACCTAACAATTGCACACTATAACACTAAATGGTTCGCGATAACGCGTGAAAAAATAGGACTACCTAACAATTACACACTATAACACTAAATGGTTCACGATAACGCGTGAAAAAATAGGACTACCTAACAATTACACACTATAACACTAAATGGTTCACGATAACGCGTGAAAAAATAGGACTACCTAACAATTACACACTATAACACTAAACTATACACGATAACGCGTGAAAAAATAGAGCTATCTAACAATAGCACACTATAACACTAAACGATACACGATAACGCGTGAAAAAATAGGACTACCTAACAATTACACACTATAACGCTAAACGATACACGATAGCGTGTGAAAAAATAGGACTACCTAACAATTACACACTATAACACTAAACTATACACGATAACGCGTGAAAAAATAGAGCTATCTAACAATAGCACACTATAACACTAAACGATACACGATAACGCGTGAAAAAATAGGACTACCTAACAATTACACACTATAACACTAAACGATACACGATAACGCGTGAAAAAATAGGACTACCTAACAATTACACACTATAACACTAAACGATACACGATAACGCGTGAAAAAATAGGACTACCTAACAATTACACACTATAACACTAAACTATACACGATAACGCGTGAAAAAATAGAGCTATCTAACAATAGCACACTATAACACTAAACGATACACGATAACGCGTGAAAAAATAGGACTACCTAACAATTACACACTATAACACTAAACTATACACGATAACGCGTGAAAAAATAGGGCTACCTAACAATTACACACTATAACACTAAACGATACACGATAACGCGTGAAAAAATAGAGTTATCTAACAATTACACAATATAACACTAAACGATACACTTTCAACAAATTTTCGAATAAGAAACTAAAAGCTTCATAATATAAAATATACTCTTAACTTTAGTTCGTATTAGACATCGCTTTGTCATTACTTCAGACACGATCGGACCAAAATACGATATTCTCTAGTTCGTGCACTGAAATAAACGCCCCCACTGTCTGTAAATCAAATGGGACACTTGACAATTATACACTCCAATATTATGCCAAGCTCCCCACACTGTCAACATTTTTTTCAATACACTAAAATAAACAAAAATCTTTGTTTTCTTTTGTTGAAAATGAAGGTTGTAATTCGTGCACTACAATCGAACTACCTGACGCATGGATGCTAATGTGTAAACACTGCGAAAAAAAAATCCTGGGCTTTTATTGACAGTACACTAAGAACTATCTGACGCATGGATGCTAAGGTGTAAACACTGCGAAAAAAAAATCCTGGGCTTTTATTGACAGTACACTAAGAACTATCTGACGCATGGGTGCTAAGGTGTAAACACTGCGAAAAAAAAATCCTGGGCTTTTATTGACAGTACACTAAAACAAATGCAACAATCGAACTATCTGACGCATGGATGCTAAGGTGTAAACACTGCGAAAAAAAAATCCTGGGTTCTTATTGTCAGTACACTAAAACAAATGCAACAATCGAACTATCTGACGCATGGATGCTAAGGTGTAAACACTCGAAAAAAAATTCTGGGTTTTTATTGACAGTACACTAAAACAAATGCAACAATCGAACTATCTGACGCATGGATGCTAAGGTGTAAACATTGCGAAAAATAAATCCTGGGTTTTTATTGACAGTACACTAAAACAAATGCAACAATCGAACTATCTGACGCATGGATGCTAAGGTGTAAACACTGCGAAAAATAAATCCTGGGTTTTTATCGACAGTACACTAAAACAAATGCAACAATCGAACTACCTGACGCATGGATGCTAAGGTGTAAACACTGTGGAAAAAAATCCTGGGTTTTTATTGACAGTACACTAAAACAAATGCAACAATCGAACTATCTGACGCATGGATGCTAAGGTGTAAACACTGCGAAAAAAAATCCTGGGTTTTTATTGACAGTACACTAAAACAAATGCAACAATCGAACTATCTGACGCATGGATGCTAAGGTGTAAACACTGCGAAAAAAAATCCTGGGCTTTTATTGACAGTACACTAAAACAAATGCAACAATCGAACTACCTGACGCATGGATGCTAAGGTGTAAACACTGCGAAAAAAATCCTGGGTTCTTATTGTCAGTACACTAAAACAAATGCAACAATCGAACTATCTGACGCATGGGTGCTAAGGTGTAAACACTGCGAAAAAAAATCCTGGGCTTTTATTGACAGTACACTAAAACAAATGCAACAATCGAACTATCTGACGCAGGTGTAAACACTGCGAAAAAAAAATCCTGGGTTTTTATTGTCAGTACACTAAAACAAATGCCTAAACTACTAGAAACCCACTGAACAGCACTTCCAGAGGTTCCTACCTCGTCGTAGATGAAGTTGTCGATCTCCTCCAGGGGGCGCCCGTACAGCTTGCTGGGGAAGGGCTCGAACTTTCCGGGCAGCACGGACCCGTCCTCCACACTGAGTTTCCTGCGGGGCTGGAACCCGTACTCCTTGACCAGCTGCACCGTCTTGTTCTCCATCCGCTCCAGGGACTCCCTGGTGAACGGCTTCACCTGGGCCTTGTTGGCCCCTTTCCCGCCGCCGCCGCCGTTGGGGGCGGAGGGCCCCGGGCTGCTGGAGGTGGCTGGAGTGGCGGGCATGGCGGCGGGTTCACATAGCGACCGAGGGCTTGTTGTCAGCGCGGCGCGGCGCGGCCGTCATCTCCATCTTGAGGCTCGGCTCCAACTGCTCGCGACGCCGTCGACGCGGCAGCGCAACGGCACGGCACGGCTCGACGCTCGCCCGGCCGGCCGGCCGGACCGCTCGCATCGGCACGACACGGCCCGTCTCTCACGAGGCCGTCAGTTCGATTCCTGCCGGGACTTTTACAGCTGAGGCTCTACGACGCCCTCTCTAAGATGCAACAAAGATCACAAAGCCCTAATATTAAGCTTCAAGCTCAGTTTTCATCACAAGATCACCAGTTCGATTCTTGCGGGCGGTGGCGTACGCAGAATTTTGTCAAGGAGGGGTTATTATTAAAATTGCTTACAATTTACATTATCGATATTTTAAATTTTGTGTATTATTATTATTATTATTATTATTATTATTATTATTATTATTATTATTATTTTACGGTATATTTATTAATGTTATACTCTGTTCCAATATAACATATTCATGAATATCGTCGACCTGGTTGGCGAGTTGGTATAGCGCTGGCCTTCTATGCCCAAGCTTGTGGGTTCGATCCCGGGCCAGGTCGATGGCATTTAAGTGTGCTTAAATGAGACAGGCTCATGTCAGTAGATTTACTGGCATGTAAAAGAACTCCTGCGGGACAAAAATTACGGCACATCCGGCGACGCTGATATAACCTTTGCAGTTGCGAGCGTCGATAAATAAAATATAACATTTTCATTAATATCCTTATAAAATCTTTAAAACATGATTTTTTCACAGCCATTCAATTTTTAACAAATTTTAACTTCCGTTTAATTTTGTGTAATAAAAAATGCTTGTATTATTATTACACTTACACGGTAATCATTCACGAGTATATTTAGTCAATAGTTATTTTTATATGATAGGCAAGACACTTTACTTCACATAATAGGAAAATCAACGGAAACAATAAAATATATTGAAATAAATTTAATTAAACATAATAATGGAACTTAGAACTCACGAAGGATGAAGAATGAAACTGGCATGATGAATATATTGAACAAGGGGTACGAGGACTATGCCTTATATCGATGTAGATTTTGTTACTCTGACAGTGAAAAATTAGAGAAGGGAAAATGATTATGGATAAAAAATACTCAAATCTAAATACATATTTTTTTTTTAAGGTTCAAACTCCGTAACCTCCTTCTTGCGTACACTCCTGCTTGCCGGTAAGTAACTTTTCATTACAAACGAAGATTAATTTTCACAACGAGGGTAAAAAGACCGAAGCGTATTTCTCTTACCTCAGTTTCACACTAAATAGGTCTTAGCCACCGGCGTAGCTCAATCGACTAAGGGTACGTACACGTTGGAGCGACGATAAGCGATAAAAGAAGCAGCGATGCTATATCAGAGAGAATTGAATCATGCATTGTCATTGAGGTGTGCATATTGGAGTAACGATAAAAGCGAAGATACACGATAAAAGCGACGAGAAAGAAAAGTTCCATTTTCTTCGCTCTTGTCGTTCATATGATCTCTGATTAAGATAATATTAATCTGTATAATTACCGGTGGATATCAATATATCCGAATATTAATCGATTCATTATTATTTCGGCGTATTAAATTAATTATTGTAGATATTGGCAAATTGATCAGTTATGTATTTATTCGTCATATGTTATGTGATCACACGAACCAATCACAACACAACGAATTTATACTACAGAGTGATTTATATAGAACTGACACATTTCTTTCATGAATTGTTTCAAAACGAATTGTGCTAGAGACAACATATTATACCTAAAATGTGGAGGAATTTTGGGAGATCATTTACCTCTATAGCAAATGTTGTCCGGCGTTGTCAAATCCGGAGATCTCGGTGGCCACAGGTTCCTGGAAATTATTCGGTCGTCACATAACCGGATAAATGGAACCATGTTTCATCTGTGAACCTTGTGATGGACAATATGGCAGGATTTTGCACAATGAACGTCTGAAACCAACGACAATAATTCAATCTTTTATCCTTATCTGGTTCCTGTAGCTGATGAACAACCGTAACCCTATATGGCTTTAGGCTCTCTGACACATTGAGTAGGTGTACCCTGTCTCCTGCGACAAACGTCTTAATTATTTTTTGGGTGACTGCTCCAGTCGTGCTCTTACGTCAACAACAACCGTGGGAAGCCTAGATGAACGATGCTTGCCCTTTTCACTCACCAGAGATCCAGTTGTTTCCAATTTGTTTACCAGTCCCAGTATTGTGTTTCTTTTGGGAGGATTGCGAACACCAAATTCTCTCTGGTATGCCCTTTGAGTAGCTGTAATTGAATTCGTAATCCAGTATTGCTTCACAAGGAAGAGTCGTTGATTTAATGTGTACTGCATTTTCACGTTGACACAAAATGTCGAAAACAGCTGCCAACAGTAGGAATAAAACATAAACATCTGCGCATCTAGTGACTTATTGTCGTTGGTTTCAGACGTTCATTGTGCAAAATCCTGCCATATTGTCCATCACATGGTTCACAGATGAACCATGGTTTCATTTATCCGGTTATGTGACGACCGAATAATTTCCAGGAACCTGTGGCCACCGAGATCTCCGGATTTGACAACGCCGGACAACATTTTCTATAGAGGTAAATAATCTCCCAAAATTCCTCTACATTTTAGGTATAATAAGTTGTCGCTAGCACAATTCGTTTTGAAACAATTAATGAAAGAAATGTGTCAGTTCTATATAAATCACTCTGTATCTTTGGGATGAGAAACGGGTTTAATTTTGTACGTATTTAAGTTACATTAACCTTGAACCTAGCAGCTGATATTTCCTATATATCTTCTCTCATTAAGTGGATGCATAGAATATCTTCTACTGATAAATCAAAATGTTCGCTTCCCGCGTCCTCGTTGCTCCGATATGAACCCTTGATTCTTTGATAACACCAAAGCGTCGCTAGCTCATTTCTTTTATCGTTTATCGTTGCTCCAACGTGTACGTACCCTTAGACGCTTGCCTCCCGATCCGGAGTGGTGCTCGAGCGTAGGTTCGATTCATGAGTTGATTACCTAGTTGGGTTTTTCCCAGGTTTTCCCCAACCGTAAGACAAATGTCACGTAATCTATGGCGAATCCTCGAACTCATCTCGCTATCACCAACCCCATCTACGCTAAATAACTTCGTAGTTGATAAAGCGTCGTTAAATAACGAAGTAAAAAACAAGATCATCAATTTAATTCTGCCTAGCGCTTTTTTACTTTATTTTAACGAAGGCTCTACAAAACCTGTTGTCAGATACGTCACTTCCACAATGTAAGTCTTTCTCAAGCAGGGTTTTTGGGAGTGAAGAGAGCGCAATGCACTCGCGAGTCTATCGGATTGGCTGATTGTATCATTAAAATTACATAGTATGTAAGTTTCTTCAGTACCTGACAGGCAAAACAATATAACTCCAGGACTAAAGTCGTTTTACCCCATAACCAAACATTCTGCTGCTAAGAAAAATTATACAAAAGTCGTGGGACTAAAGTCGTTCTGCTACTAAACGATGCTCCTTGCACACTGTAACATAATCATGCTCTCAACTCAAAACCCCCAAAATGTGGACTTAAGTCGTTTTGCAAATTCACCATTCATATATCTGTGGTGTTCGGGTAAAGGGGTATAAGTCATTTTTTTGTCCAGGTGGAATTTTGTTCCCCAGATAAACACACAAGTTAAATTATACAAGTGGGTGTGCAAACATCAAAGAATACAAGCAGTTGATGTGTTTTATTTGTGTAGAAAATTATTTGTAATAAGGGTTCCAAGTTTAATTTTCATTTATCTCCGAACTCATTTTTATGACTTATCTCCCTTTACCCAAACACCACAGATATATACCTGAAACCAAGTGGCCCGGGTTCGAATCCCGGTCAGGGCAAGTTACCTGGTTGAGGTTTTTCCGGGGTTTTCCCTCAACCCAATACGAGCAAATGCTGGGTGACTTTCGGTGCTGGACCCCGGACTCATTTCACCGCCATTATCACCTTCATTCCATTCAGACGCTAAATAACCTAGATGTTGATACAGCGTCGTAAAATAACCCAATAAAAAATAAAATAAAATAAAATATATACTTCCGCCAGGCATGTCAATCGATGCCCACAGGAGCAAGCGCGCGCTTTAGAGCCCAGGAGAGCCTGAGCGCTTTACAGCTGAAAGGAAAGAGACAGACGAAAGAGGTGGTATATGCCGCTTGGTCGAGCTATATTCAGGGATGGCCAGCACTGATTCAATGGATAAAGAGAAGAGAACTTATTAAAACTGTATCCATGGTAATTTTTAGATTTGCCTGAGAAGTATAAGTGCATTATAAGAATGTAAGTTTTAATTTTAATGCTCATTTTTCACAAGTTTGATTTTGTTATTCAAAAGAAATATTTTCTCAACTTTTCGTATAGAAAAGTGAAATTTTCAGGTATAGGCCTATTTATTTAGTACCCTTACAGAATGTTTTCGTAAATCTAATATACCGTAAATACGTATTACTGAAGATAGTGTATTGAAAATTTTGAAAATGTTCGCATGGAAATTGTTTGTAAGGAAATGAATTAACAAAGCAACTACTGTTACATCATAAGCAAAAGATACGTGCCCATGTGTTGTAAAAATGTCAGCTCTATAGCTTCAGCATATTTCGAGAAAATAATTTAATATTCTGATGATAGGAAGTTGCTCACAAATATCACCTTAAAAGCATAATGCGATAAGAGTTTTGTTATGTAATATTAGTTACATTTAAAACAGATACAGCACCTAGGTAACTTTGCTTTGTACTGTAATATTGTTTTGATTACTTTATTGATTACTTTTGTAAGGCTAAAGATACCATCAATATAAATTCCGACTTATCATGCCATACTCAATCTCTTTCTTTGGAATATCACTTTCTTTATGAATGATGTGTTTCATCCACTTAATACAGTATAATATTATACTACTATGGAATTTAAGCGAATATTTATTTAAATTTATTTAAATAAATAAATTTATTTATTTAAATTTAAATATACAGAATAAAGAAATATAATTACAGAACAAACAAGAAATAGAAATAAAATAATACAAGCAATATAAAAAGAAGATACAGTAGTAATAACAAAATTTCCTTCTTAACTCTCTATTATGTTATTAAGATTTAAAACACAAGTGCAATATTAAGAAATCAGTGGTAGTACTTTTGTTTTGCAGACAATATAGATAATATTAAACAGAAAGCAGCCATATAAAAATAACGACATAAAATTTCACGTTCCGTTTGAAGTTTGTGCACCACTGTTTTCTTAATCCAACAGGTTGCTTATTATTATACACATTCCTTCCTCTTTCTATACTTAGCGCTTACTGCCCGCGCACGACGTCAAGGTCAGAAAAATGCGCTTGCTTTGACATCCCTGACCTACGCTGTTGCGGGTTGCTAGGTAACCAAACGCAGGAGTCTAGTGATGTGTGGTGCGAGGTGATCTGGTTTGGGGACACTGCAGCGAACCTTAGCATAGTCAACTGGTGTGAGTGAATGCGTCTAGCCGAGGGTCACCATAATAGTTTATAAAGGGGGTTGCGCTAGGGGTTTACTTTCCTCCTTCAGGATAATAATAAGAAGAAAGGAGTTGGGTAGACAAAGTAAAGCGTAACAGAAGATTGCTCAGCGCTGGAATTATACTCTGAAGGGTAAAGAATGCAAACAGTCCATAAAGCCGGCCGTGTGTTCATTAACTCAGGTATAAATCAGATCGTAAACGGCTCCTCCGAGGGAGCGGCGTATCTCCTCGTATTGAAATCTCTGCGCTCCGTATACCTTACGGCGCAAATTCTGAAAAATTTAATATCGATATTAAAAATGTTACTCCCTGACAGTGCGTAGGAGACAACTTCATAAATAGCTGGGGGGGGGGGGGAAGCCGGCATGACGTCTGCCATCACCACTTGGTGGGGGGACTCACGTGAAAACAGGAGAAATTAGCTATAACACCATACAAGAGATTGTACCCGTATGTATGTATGTATGTATGTATGTATGTATGTATGTATGTATGTATGTATGTATGCATGTATGTATGTATGTATGTATGCATGCATGCATGCATGTATGTATGTATGTATGTATGCATGCATGCATGCATGCATGTATGTATGTATGCATGCATGCATGTATGTATGTATGTATGTATGTATGCATGCATGCATGCATGCATGTATGTATGTATGTATGTATGTATGTATGTATGTATGCATGCATGTATGTATGTATGTATGTATGTATGTATGTATGCATGTATGTATGTATGTATGTATGTATGCATGCATGCATGCATGCATGCATGTATGTATGTATGCATGCATGTATGTATGCATGTATGTATGTATGTATGTATGCATGCATGCATGCATGTATGTATGTATGTATGCATGCATGCATGTATGTATGTATGTATGTATGTATGTATGTATGCATGCATGCATGCATGTATGTATGTATGTATGCATGCATGCATGCATGTATGTATGTATGTATGTATGCATGCATGTATGTATGTATGTATGTATGTATGTATGCATGCATGCATGTATGTATGTATGCATGCATGCATGCATGCATGTATGTATGTATGCATGCATGCATGTATGTATGTATGTATGTATGCATGCATGCATGTATGTATGTATGTATGTATGTATGTATGTATGCATGCATGCATGCATGTATGTATGCATGCATGTATGTATGTATGTATGCATGCATGCATGCATGCATGTATGTATGTATGTATGTATGTATGCATGCATGCATGTATGTATGTATGTATGTATGTATGTATGTATGTATGTATCTATGCATGCATGTATGTATGTATGTATGCATGCATGTATGTATGTATGTATGTATGTATGCATGCATGTATGTATGCATGCATGTATGTATGTATGTATGCATGCATGTATGTATGTATGTATGTATGCATGCATGTATGTATGTATGCATGCATGCATGTATGTATGTATGTATGTATGTATGTATGCATGCATGTATGTATGTATGTATGCATGTATGTATGTATGTATGCATGCATGTATGTATGTATGTATGTATGTATGTATTCACACTGAAAATGGATAAATACCCGATGGTAGAGGTAACTAATTACACTCATTAATGACAGTTTATAATAAATTGCAATTAATAATAATACTTACTTACTTACTGACAAATGGCTTCTAAGGAACCCGAAGGTTCATTGCCGCCCTCACATAAGCCCGCCATCGGTCCCTATCCTGTGCAAGATTAATCCAGTCTCTATCATCATATCCCACCTCCCTCAAATCCATTTTAATATTATCCTCCCATCTACGTCTCGGCCTCCCTAAAGGTCTTTTTCCCTCCGGTCTCCCAACTAACATTCTATATGCATTTCTGGATTCGCTCATACGTGCTACATGCCCTGCCCATCTCAAACGTCTGGATTTAATGTTCCTAATTATGTCAGGTGAAGAATACAATGCGTGCAGTTCTGCGTTGTGTAACTTTCTCCATTCTCCTGTAACTTCATCCCGCTTAGCCCCAAATATTTTCCTAAGCACCTTATTCTCAAACACCCTTAACCTATATTCCACTCTCAGAGTGAGAGTCCGAGTTTCACAACCATACAGAACAACCGGTAATATAACTGTTTTATAGATTTTAACTTTCAGATTTTTTGACAGCAGACTAGATGATAAAAGCTTCTCAACCGAATAATAACACGCATTTCCCATATTTAATCTGCATTTAATTTCCTCCCGAGTGTCATTTATATTTGTTACTGTTGCTCCAAGATATTTGAATTTTTCCACCCCTTCGAAGGATAAATCTCCAATTTTTATATTTCCATTTCGTACAATATTCTGGTCACGAGACATAATCATATACTTTGTCTTTTCGGGATTTACTTCCAAACCGATCGCTTTACTTGCTTCAAGTAAAATTTCCGTGTTTTCCCTAATCGTTTGTGGATTTTCTCCTAACATATTCACGTCATCCGCATAGACAAGAAGCTGATGTAACCCGTTCAATTCCAAACCCTGCCTGTTATCCTGAACTTTCCTAATGGCATATTCTAAAGCGAAGTTAAAAAGTAAAGGTGATAGTGCATCTCCCTGCTTTAGCACGCAGAGAATTGGAAAAGCATCAGATAGAAACTGACCTATACGGACAAGGCTTATTGTAGGGATTCGTAACAAGCTGTTTTTTTACGGTGATGGGTTGTTAGCCCTTCGTCCAACCCCCAAGCTGGAGGACCACCCCTTATCGGCTGTCCACGACTGCTTATTCAATATATTCGCAGCTACCCTCCATATCTGGAGGCCGTCTCCTCTATCCGCAACCTGAGGACGCGCCATGCCGTGGTGATAGGGACCCACAATACATGGAATAATAATAATAATAATAATAATAATAATAATAATAATAATAATAATAATAATAATAATAATAATAGTAGGTCTAATTTGTATCTTAACCTTAAGTTCGAACTTAAACCCACGAGTATGATATGTTCATACGTGTACAAGTACCTTTCAGCACTACACTCATTTCGCTGTCAACTCACTCACTGCACTGGAACTACGACACATTTCACTGACATCATCCTGATTTCACTAACACTTCAAAAAACATTTCACTGTTTAAATACTTTACACTACCACTATGAACTATAAAACTTCACTGACACAAACGGCTTCACTGACACAACACATTTCTTCGCTGATACAACACTTCAAATAACAAAACATCAATTAGACCCTTATTATTATTCATTCATTCATTCATTCATTTATTATATTCCATAGATCTTACGTGAGCAATGAAGCTTTGAGATGTGGAACAAGTCAAAATTTTACAATATTACTTATTACAATTTTTACCAATTTTTACAATATTTTACAATTTTTACAGTTTTACAATTTAGTAATTTTCTACAATGATGAGGTGAGGTCCGGGGATTACTATATTAACCTCAAAATAGCTAGCCTAGACCCTATTTCAAGGTATTTTAGCACTTTCACTATAATTCACACCCTTTCACTGTAAATTAATCTCTTTTCTCTGCTACTATAATTGTCAGAATTTTCTTTGAACCTCATTGCACTTTCACTACAACACACTGCACACCCAATATAAATCACTGGAGATCCCTGTGTTTCTCTACTTACTCACTATACTTGTAAAACTGTATGTATGTACGTATGTATGTATGTATGTACGTATGTATGTATGTATGTATTTAATTATTTTCATATTTATTTATCCATTTATTTGCCTACTTCTTTTTTATTTGTTCCCAATACATATTCTCCTGAAACGTAAGGAAATAATAGACATCTGTAACTTACATAGCAAATTCTTGGGAAGCGGTCTAAGCTAGGAAGAAAGCCTGATATGACCGTAACTTCTCTGGCAGAGGGGACAAGTGGAGTGGAATGCATTTCATTGACAAGAACATTTGCGCACGAATGTTTGTAATTAAAGTGCTGCCGTTCTTCAGATTGCTCCAGATAAATGAATATTTGATCTCATGACGTACAGCCCCACTCTCACATTCCAAGAGAATATAACGCATTCCAGCCAAATGAAGGCCTTCTGCGCGATAATACATGCGACCAGCACCCAATAAATTTCCGAAGGTATATATCTACTTACATGCAATCATTTGTTCAGTTCACGCCAATACAGATCGGTAGCGAGTAACCATAACTACGTGTCCATAGTCACAATTTTTTTTTTTCGTTGTTGGTAACTCCATAGCGTCTATTAGATGCTTTATGGTTGTGCTAACAGATGGAGTTACTTGTCAACAATGTGACGCTGAACCGTGTGTTCAGGTTACTGCCCAGCGACAGTCCTGATTATTATTTTTTTTTATATTTGTGATGATTGGTTAATTAATATTAACCCGGCACACTCACAATCACACTCACATTCATACAAATTTCCAGACTCTAGACACCCAGGGAATTCCTCTTCTTCAAGAAAAATTCACCGAGAGCTGAGCCCGGGAATCGAACCCGGGACCTCAGTTACAAATAGAATAAAATGTGTAGACTTGGATAGCCCAGTCTTTAATTTCACAAATTTCTTAACATTGATAGAGCAAGCGAAAGAAAATTATGTGCCGCCACGGTGATCTAGTGGCTAGAGTGCTGGACTTAAAATTCTGTAGGCTTGGGTTCGATTCCCAGCGTAGGCTTACCCCTTATTTGTAACTTCTGTTCGGCAAGCCCGTGGTTACATACATACATACATACATACATACATACATACATACATACATACATACATACATACATACATACATACATACATACATACATAGTAATCTCAGACCTCGAGTGACATTTATTAAGACTATTTCGTGACTAAAATAAAAATGTAAATAATATATCCCTAAAATTCTCTCACAAAATGTTCATAATTGTATATTTATGAATACTTAACCTATTCAGACATCGTGAAGTTGATGAATATCGAATACTGCAATAAAGAAATTGGATGTTATTCAGTAATGCCAATTGAGAAAAGCGAACTACAGGTATAACGAGTTAATTAGCTACATGTACTGCGATGAAATAGTAATGGAACAGAGGAAAATTCTCCCCGGCACCGGGATTTGAACCCGGGTTTACAGCTCTACGTGCTGATGCTTTATCCACTAAGCCACACCGGATACCCATCCCAGTGTCGGACAGAATCGTCTCAGTTTAAGTTCCAACTTTTGGGCTCCCTCTAGTGGCCGCCCTCTGCACTACGTCATAGATGTCTATGAACGTAGGACTAAAGTCCACATATGTGCTGAGGTGCACTCGTTATGAGTGACTAGTTGGCCGGGATCCGACGGAATAAGCGCCGTCTTAAATCACGAAGTGATTTACGCATATCATATATATTATTTTAATGTACCGAAGTACATATGATATTTCCATGCAGATATTCTGCGTCATCATACGATGAAAGAGTAATGGAACAGAGAAAAATTCTCTCCGGCACCGGAATTTGAACCCGGGTTTTCAGCTCTACGTGCTGATGCTTTATCTAAGCCACACCAAATACCCATTCCGGTGTCGGACAGAATCGTCTCAGTTTAAGTTCCAACTAGTCACTCATAACGAGTGCACCTCAGCACATATGTGGACTTTAGTCCTACGTTCATAGACATCTATGACGTAGTGCAGAGGGCGGCCACTAGAGTGAACTCAAGAGTTGGAACTTAAACTAAGACGATTCTGTCCGACACCGGGATGGGTATCCAGTGTGGCTTAGTGGATAAAGCATCAGCACGTAGAGCTGAAAACCCGGGTTCAAATCCCGGTGCCGGAGAGAATTTTTCTCTGTTCCATTACTCTTTCATCATATGATGACGCAGAATATCTGCATTGAAACATCATATGTACTGCGCTTTTCTCTTGTTATTATAAAAGAAGTACATTTTCATTTTCTGCTGAAATCATAATTTAATTTAAACATTTTATAATGTAATTACAAATAACCTGATAAATACATTAATTAAATGAACAATTGTTATGAAGGAGTATCATTTCCTTTAGATACAATGGACATGGAATTAGAAGATGAAGATGTAGATGTAGAAGTAGGATTTCGCACTTTATTTAGTACAATGGATTCATGCTCATCGATTTACGTGGAAACAGTTGGCATCACTGACTAAACAAAAGAACGACCATGCGATAAATTGATTGTGATAAATCGAGCTGCAAAAATTATTGCGATGTATGACTGTGATTGGTTGGAGTTCAAAATGTTATTACACTTCATTGGTCGAAAATGAAATGACGTGATATAAAGAAATAGTCACTCATAAACCGGCTTAGCTATCGAGTCTTATCAAGCTGTAGAGTAGACTGACTGACTGTCACGGCCTTGGCTTTATAAGACACGCAGCCAGGATCACTGAACCTGTCACAGCGGACAGGAACACGTGTAGCGACGACAGCGGCACTGCTCTGATTTCACACAAATTAATTTGTGGTGAGCATCGCAGCTAATCCCTCTGCCAAACTGAGTTCTCCTGCGCCCAGAGAGTTGTTAATTTTTAAACTGCCATTTAAATATCACTCAGTTCGAACGATGTGAAGCAATTAACTGCAACCGTTACGCGCAATTGCGTCGTCCAAGCAATGCAGATGTAAACAACATTCTGGCCACTGGCGAAATGTTTTCTTTCCCTTGCATGTTTACAGTTCAGTGTGTTTAAATCCGCTAGTCATTATTAAGTGTCATCACTATCCGCTCTGTCGCATCCTTTTAGAAAAGGGAGTGGGGGAAGCACAGTCATGGCTTACAACTTCTCAACTTCTCAGACTTCGATCTCGGATAAATACTATCGTATTTTTTTTTATCTAACAAGGAAATATTCCCATGGGGCAGATAAAAAAGTTACTTTTTTTTTCATTTACCGTGTCAATAATGTCAAAACAAGTGATTATACAAATTTTGGCCACTCGAGCGCAATTCCGAGGGCCGTCCAGGAAATAAGTTTTCTTGAGGCCGTTTACAGAAAGAAAACATAACACAGTCTACATTGATATCGTAACAAAGCGGGCCAACGTTACTTCAATGAAACATTATTATTATTATTATTATTATTATTATTATTATTATTATTATTAGCGTTTCTCAAACTTTTCTATAAATGTAGGCCTACGGGGCCTACCCTTAAAGTACATTTTCATCAGTGTAACATATTTGACAGTCATCGGCGTAGCTTAGTCGATTAATATTTGAGGAGAAAAATTCACTCCGGCGCCGGGGATCGAACCCGGGTCCTTGGTTCTACGTACCAAGCGCTCTGACCACTGAGCTACGCCGAATTCAATCCGCAGCACCGGACCGAATCCTCCTCCTTCAATGTTTCCCTTTGTGGCCTGACTCCAAGTTAGGCATAGGGGAGAGTCGGGTAGTATCGGACATCGGGTAGTATCGGACAGTGCGTTTCTTTCATCTACCACCATATGGTAGTACCTGAATGACATGGTTACGTTTCTCTATGCGGCATCACAGAAACGTAACCATGTCAATCAGGTACTATCATCGTGTGGTAGATGAAAGAAACTCACTGTCCGATATTACCCGATGTCCGATACTACCCGACTCTCCCCTATATATGTTGACGTATATGTCCAATGTCAACTGCCATTATACTAGGAGCGAACTCAGCTGAGTGACTTGCTTGGCCGGTGCTGCGGATTGAATTCGGCGTAGCTCAGTGGTCAGAGCGCTTGGTACGTAGAGCCAAGGACCCAGGTTCGATCCCCGGCGCCGGAGCGAATTTTTCTCCTCAAATATTAATTGTCAATATTAGATATTATTCTGTAGGACAAATTAATAAATCTATAATAGCTTAGTAGGCTAAGGCGTTTGTCTGGGGATCCGGAGTTGCGCTCGGGCCCGGGTTCGATTCCCGCTTGGGCTGATTGCCTAGTTTTGCTTCTTCCGAGGTATTCCCCAACCGTAATGCAAATATCAGGTAATCTATGGCGAATCCTCGGCCTCATCTCCATATCATCAATCCCATCGACGCTAAATAACCTCGTAGTTTAAACAGCGTCGTTAAATAACCAAGTAAAAAACATATCAACAAAAATATGAAAGACAGTTGTAAATGCTGGTAACATGTCGACAAACAAAAATCCGTCTGTAAGCGATAAATTTCAAAGAAATGTGGAAATACATACATCTTGTTTATACACTTTTAATACTTGTATCATTAGGCCTAATGATTTGTTAAATTTTTTGTGCGAGATCGTGAGTATTTTCTTGGTTTCCGCACAAAACCAATCCGCGGAAAGTCTAAAATTCCACATTCAGTATTCCCAACCTAACACACATAACAATTTCCCTCTTCTTACCGCTTAAGTGACATTGATTTTACTGCCTTAGACTTTTAACATATAATTTTTAGAGACGTTCAATATAGTAATAATTATAAATTGGAAACTTACTACTGCAATTTCACCTAAATTGCACTGTTAATTATTGTTTTTAAATATTTGCAAAAATTAAGTAAACTCTACAACTCCACTAAAGTTACTGCATTCGTGATGCAAGTAACATTAAGGAAGCCGTGAAAAAAATCAACAAGATTTCAGACTCATCATAGACTGGGGGAAAAAAAGACAGACGTATATCACGGCCTGCTGGAGTATAGTAAACACAGAAAACATTTTAAAGTAACAATGTTGAAGATAGATATTTTTGTTTTGCAAATTTGCCGTCATTGAACAGAAACCAAGATGGAGATTTCATTGCAACTAATTAGAAATTCCTCTTTCAGGTATGTAATAAACGATCTTCGCACAAAATAATGTACAATACACGAGCGGTATGTTTTCTTTCAATTCTCGGAAATTAAAAAAAGCTCAACTACGTTTCGCTTTTTCAAACTTTTACTCGAACATAAAAACTTCAACATACCGCTCTTGTAACGCATATTACTATTACATAAACTTGCGCTTGTGTTTTTGTTTTTGTATGTATATATCGCTACTACGCACAACAAATCACAAACGCCAACCACAACTACAACAACAGGATAGAAAAAGACATGGAAATTCTACACATTCAACCGAAAAGCCAGAAACCGAACACAGTAGAACAATATGAAAAACAAACAAAAAAAATACACAACACTCAACCAAATTTCAGTACCTATGTATAACCTTTTCAATATAACACTACTGATTATAAACACACTCCACCAAAACAACATCAAGAAGAAACCGGATACAAGAGAAAGACCTCACTAGAAATCTGAAAATGGCGAAAACAATCCGAAACTATTAATTTAATTGAGGTACAAATTTCAATATTAACACAGGAAAGATAAATAGTATATTACGATACAATGTTGGGAAGTGCCTTTTACAAAATCGAAGAAAATTTTGAAAAAAAAAAAAAAAAGAGCATAGCGAGTTTTCCAATTTCCGAAATTTTGTAATGCACTTCACAAACGTGTATTGTCAACATTTTTTGCACGATCATATTTTTTAAATTGCAAATACAATATATTTTGCATTGAAAATTTAGAGGAATATTATTCCAAAGCCTTCGCAATACTACACTGTAATGGTAACTAAGTCAGTGGCGGTTCCTCGGGGGAGGGAAGGGAGGAACGTCCTCCTCACATTTTCTTCTTTTGAAAGTAAATACCAAATAAAATATGTGCCTTGAAATGCGAGGAAGATTCGATAATTTTTAAGTTCACAGCTTTAAGAAAACCTCGGTTGATCGAGTTTTAAACGACGCGCGCTCATGTGCTGTAGAAAACTGTGAGAAAGATGCGAGATTGTCTGTGTGGAGGAAAGGCACTCCATTCCTCCTCTACTGCAGTTAACACACATAGACAACAGCGCACTAGCGGCCAGAGAAAGAAGCAGAGTTTTAAAGCAAGTAAATGAACGGAGAGGGAGGAGATCCTCCTCTGAATCAGTCATGGGCGGGAAATAGAAACCGATTGCTCGTGCAGCAAGCTCGCTACCGCTGCCATCTAACGATGTTGAATTCAACCGGACTATAACACATTTAGGAGGAGACACAACAAAAACAGTTTTAAAGCAACGCTATGAAAGACACCATGTAAACTTTTTTTTTTAATTATAAATCAAAAATATTATTCATTGCACTTTATATAGGCTGCTATTCATGGTTTGAAACTTTCGTGGATATTTGAAAGTTAAAGTCGGCTTTTTGTAAAACAAAGAGGAAGTAGTTATACTTAGTTGGCCCCTGAAATTCACTTCTATTCATTGTTTACTAGAGAGGGCAACAGCCAAGTTGTCAGTTTTGTACAAATATCTTTGAAACTGAAAGTAGGTACTCCAAACTACATCATTTTAACATAAAAAATTAATCGGCCACCGGCAGCTTTGAACAATAATGATAGTATGACTTTACAAGAACTGACATTCTTCAAAAGCATGTGATGCTGAACTTGTAAAATGTACATGAGGCAACACAGACCACGTGGGTGGGTGCAGTGTTCTCGCTTTCCTCAGATTATTTCCCATTTCCATTTCCGTAAAACGGTTCCGGTTACTAGTTAGTAGCTAGTCTCTTCCAACACGTGTGATGCTGTAGTGTGCTCGAAAAATGCTACGAGGTTGTGAATTTCCTTGTAATTGTTAATTTGTGCAATTATTCAAAAATGAATGGAAGTGAAAACATAATATATTTTGGACAATTTAGGAAACTCAGTTTACAAGAACAGATTATTCCTATACAGAAGGGAAGGCCAACCCCAACACTACCTGGTCTTACATGTATGCATGTAGGCTAATTTGCAGCATGTTTCATTCAAGAAGGTGTCACTTCTTTCCTCCTCTTAAGAAATATGCAGGAGCCGCCACTGAACTAAGTAACAATAAGTGCACTGTAATGGGTCTATTTCAGTATAGTTTTTATTTTATGAAGAAAGGTTTCTCTAATAACAAGTTTCTGTGTGGGAATTCTAACTTTCAAGGCCTAACAATAATAGCTGTAAATAATACAAAAAACACGATCGTGCAAAAAAGTTGTTTATTTTATAGATCATATGGAAACATATGAAGGGTTCAGAGCCATAGTGGGCCAAGAGCCATTTATTAAAAACGGAGAAAGCAAGGGTTAAAGTTAATTGATTGGCATAATTTAATGATGATTGACATATCATTTAGTTTGAATGTGTATACTTTATATTATTTGCTATATGTTTCCATTGAACTATGGTAATAACTTCATTTCAATCCTTGTTTTCTACGGTTTTAGTAAATGGCGCTTGGCCACTATGGTTCTGAACCCTTCATATTATGTTGACAATTTTGTATGACTTGAGGCTTTCCCGGCGTTTGATATAGAATAACTCTTCTCGGGTTCTCAGCCAGGTGAGTTGGAGATTAGCTTCCAAGCAAATACGCTTAGACCACCAGCACACGGCAGACAGTCGGGACCAGCAAGTAGCTCCTGATTGGCTGCCGCTTCCACCAACCAAAATGCGCCTGGCGGTCGGGACTAGGAACTAGCTCCTGATTGGCCCGCAGCGAGAAGCCCTACTTTTGCATATATACCGGCTAGACATGGTCCCACATTAATATAGCCAAATGGTTTGTCTCAAAATTGAGACGATTCAACAAGGCTCATGACAACAATCACCTCCTACATAATAGCCAAATTGGCTAGTCTCTTATACATGAGACAACTCATCTTGCCTAAGGTATTCCGTGGTTTTCCACAGGCGTAAGACAAATGTCGGGATGAGCCCTATAAGAAATGGGCCACGGACCTTCCCCATCATATATATATATATATATATATATATATATATATATATATATATATATATATATACACATATATATATATATATACACATATATATATATTTTCCCCTTTCTTGTAAACGACGTATGCCCTAGTTCAGAACCTATAAATTGTCTATTAAATATACGAGGTCACTCAATTAGTCGCAATTTGAAAGGACAGGGACCTCTCAAATTGCAGATTTAGATTTCACGGCGCTTCTTCCGACGGCCTTCACATGCTTTGTCATCGAACAACAGATGACAGCGTCTTGCCATCCTAACGGCAAACACCAACCAACTCCTTCTCGCCCCGTTCCGTGATCACTTGATCAAATCTCAGTCCCCCTCGCAAATGTGGTACCTAAGAGGTTACGTCCAATTTCGGCTTCCCCTTCAAAATCTTCTAGAGCTCCTTCAGTGGAGCAGCGTAACCCGGAGTGAGACTAGTGGCCAACAGGCTTGGAGCTCACATATTTAGTTTTTTACAGCCCCCAACTCCTTGCAAGGACGCGTTTTGCGTACCTTTTAAATTTGTCCTCCCAATTCTCTTTCGATTTTTCGAGATTTTTCGAGTCCCACATCACTTCATTCCCTGAAGAAGATGGCAGAGCTAGCCGTCGAAAGCTTGGAAGCTAATCTCCAACTCACCTGGCTGAGAACCCAAGAAGAGTTATTCTGTTGACAATTTAAAAAAAAAACTGCACAATAATTTTATTGTCCATTCAGCGTCTTTCTCTGCTACATATCAAACTAAACAAAACTAAACATACGAAATTAGAGCCTCGTCTTCTCTCCCAGTTTTTTGTGCATAAATTTACGCGTTAGTTTCTGTTTATAAATCAATTTCATACTGAACATGTAACCACAGGTTGCCATGAGATCACTGTTTTTTCCTTGGAACTTGTTAATGAGACACCCTGTACATTTGGATTTGTAATGGGACCTCATTAAGGTTCTGATATATAGGGTATTCCAGTTACAGAGTCAAGAGGGGGGGCTTAATTGGGAATCTCGCCGTAAGAGACTCCACCTCCCGAGCTAATTGTGAGTCCCAGCAGACCATGTGTCTCCACACCGGCGGCTTTGCGGCAAACAAAAAACATATACCGCACTGCCAACCTACTTTTTTTTTCACTAATGATAGTGCACCTTCGGCGCAAATGTCTTTCGTTGGGATGTAATCAATCATCTACACACAGTGTCAAAGATTAGGAGTATGTGGACGTTAGAGTGTTCTTAACGACTTTTGTATCGAGAACGAAATATGCATATGTGGTAAAAATCGATTATTTTGTTGAAGATGTGTTATTTATCGTCATTTTAAGGTGTTTATGAAACATGTTTAAACCGTTTTCCTTTCATTAAACAGCTTTTGTAACTATAAAGTAGGTTTTTCAGCAGAGGAAAGAACCAGTGCGTTCATGATTTTACCCAAAATCACGCCAGTGTCAATTTCTAGATATCAAAATATGACGATCGTTGGAATTAGATTATGGTAAGAAAAAATTAATAGAAGAGAAAGGAGTTGAACCCCAATACGAATTGTGGATTTTAGAAAGAAGATGTCCACACCTTTGGAGTAACGGTCAGCGCGTCTGGCTGCGAAACCAGGTGGCCCGGGTTCGAATCCCGGTCGGGACAAGTTACCTGGTTGAGGTTTTTTCCAGGGTTTTCCCTCAACCCAATACGAGCATATGCTGGGCAACTTTCGGTGCTGGACCCCGGACTCATTTCACCGGCATTATCACCTTCATATCATTCAGACGCTAAATAACCTAGATGTTGATAAAGCGTCGTAAAATAACCCAATAAAATAAAAAGAAAGAAGATAAGCACACATTTTGAAGCTAATAAAACCTAGAACAATTATCCGTATATATATAATCATAATGCCAATATGTCGATCTTCATTTGTGTGATTTTTTGATAACGTATAAAAATAATTTACAAGTCTGATTCTCTGGTCTATAGTTTTCCGAGTACAGCTGTGTATTCGATATTAAGAACTACAAAACTTAAGAATGTTTGGTGACATTATTACCATTAAAAATGAAATATTATTATAGTTAATGCAACACATAATGGTATACTGATGATATGAAAGTGAAATCTTTTGGGGCCTTAAGTAAGTAGATGCATAGAAAGAAGATTTTATATTAGATCTTCATTTCTATAATATACTGAGTAACGGCTATATATATATATATATATATATATATATATATATATATATATATATATATATATATATATATATATATTATTTTACTGAAAACTATAAAACTTACGTAACAGCGTGGTCGATCGACGGATGTTGCGTCAACATTTGTTGAGACTATAAATTAGGAATGCCTATAACATCGACATCAACGTGAAGTTTCGATTTTATGCACGAAAACGTATAATCTCATAAACTTCTTTCCATCTGACTGTAGATAATTATTTGAAGAGAAGTAATATAATGATAACGAGATACTAAGGTTATTGTTATGAACTTAACACTACTTGTATTAAACTTGTAGGATATGTGGAAATCAAACCACAGTATGGAGAACATATCTCTATACTGTGATCAAACATTTATTTTCTTCCTGCTCACAAGGAAGTAATGTCATTGTTTAAAACTTCTGTCTTACGTAATTTTGACGTATAATGGATAAACAATTGATTCTCACTACTTTTCCCGCCAAGAGAGCCTCCGTCTTTCAGTTGCTGACTATAGTAGTCGTGACAGCAGGTTGCAACTTACACGCTTGGCCAACTTATTATGAGATATAATTATTTGGAAGTGTACGTCAGATTTACGTATCAATAGTATTAATAGAAAATTTTCTGTTAGTGCAGTTTATTTATTCCCTTAAGTGTGTTTCATCTAACAGAGTAACACTGGATGAAAACTTACGTGATGATCGACACTACTCTGCAGATCATAGATGAAAGTTCAGATGATGATGCTGGTGATGACGCTGAAGGCAATGTAGAGATTGAATATGAAACTTGTGACAATGACAAGGATCTAAGATACAGTAGGAGAGATTGAGAATCACGTAGAAAGCAAGCGAATGGAGAAAGAAGGCAAAAAAACAAGAAAACAGGAAGAAAAGAAAAGGAAAGGAAAAGGAAAGGAGAAGGAAAGGAAAAGTAAAGGAAGAAGAGAAGAGAAGAGAAGAGAAGAGAAGAGAAGAGAAGAGAAGAGAAGAGAAGAGAAGAGAAGAGAAGAGAAGAGAAGAGAAGAGAAGAGAAGAGAAGAGAAGAGAAGAGAAGAGAAGAGAAGAGAAGAGAAGAGAAGAGAAGAGAAGAGAAGAGAAGAGAAGAGAAGAGAAGAGAAGAGAAGAGAAGAGAAGAGAAGAGAAGAGAAGAGAAGAGAAGAGAAGAGAAGAGAAGAGAAGAGAAGAGAAGAGAAGAGAAGAGAAGAGAAGAGGGCACGAGGGCATTTTCATAACTGTAACCTACAATCCGCAATAACCTGAAATAGCTATTGCTTCACTCCCACATGTAAAACCGACTGATCGTTCTGACATTGTTACTTGCGTTTTCGCATTGGAACTCAAGAACTGAAGATGTATAGGTTAAACAAAAAGTATTTAGCATGAAGAAAACCATTCAGAGGTGTAGGCCTATGTTTCATTATTATGGAAGCAAATGACTTCCAAAATGTCTGGTATTCTTCATTGGAAATAAATTTGAAAAAATTTAATTTGAACTTCTAATGAACTTAGCAGCATTTGCTGCACAAGCTATTAGTTTATATATATAATTCGAAATAGTAATGGAAATTACGGGAAAACGGCTGAACGGATTTTAATAAATGGCCCCTCATTTTGAAGCTTGGAACCCAAAGTTTTTCAGAAAAATAGTAGTTTTCAGTGAAATGTCAATTTTTCAACATAATTTTCCTATTTTCTAAAATCCATCTGTCGTCACTAATTGCATTTCAGAATAAAACAAAACACAAACTGCAGTAAACAATATTACACGAAGGATCTGCAAGAATGCTGACATATTAGAGCTCAAATTAAATTGGTTATTAAAAACTTCGAGACTTACTAAAAATAATTTACAAGTCTGATTCTGTGGTGTGTAATTTTCTGAGTACAGCTGTGTATTGGATATTTAAAACTACAAAACTTGAGGTGGTTATTACCATTAGAAATGAAATATTTGAATTAGTGGTATTTGGAGACAAAAATTTTAGACGGGATTTGAACTCAAGGCTATAGTTCCTCTGTAGCCGACCTAAGTTGTTGCGTACACTATGATACATACTTTCTTTATACTTCAGACAATGGGAAAAGAACACTGAAACTCTACATTAGAGAAATGTATCCATGGTTACGTTTGAAACTTGATTACAGACTTGGATCCGGACCACCTTCCTGATTACAGTGCCTGCGGACAGTCCCGAAAACAAACCTCCAGAAATAACTACCTCCACACGTCCCTGTGGACCGACTCCCGCCACGATTGTCAGCCTCCAGCCTTAGAGCACTTAGAGGGAAAGACATTCCACTTGAGCAGATAGTGTAGGAATTAGGGTCGAACTCGCACTCGCGATGGATCGATTGCTCGCACGCACTGACCTAGGCCACGCGCGCTCGTCCTGCTTCTCCCAATTTGGCCGAGTGACAACGAACGAAAGAAAATAGCAAACACGGTGTAATGCCCGAGGACGAGTGGCCCCCCAGGGAGATACGACCCGGCAGCGGCGGCCACCAGTCTCCAGTGACGGCTCTAGCTTGTTTACAGATTGAAGCAAGTCCTGTGCAAAGCTAGAAAATGTTTGATTTGTTTAGAATAGCTTTCAATTCCAGATATTTATTTACTTATTTATTCATTCATATTTTTTTTATTTAGTTATTCCCTTATTCATCCATTCAATTGTCTATTTATTAAGTTATTTATTCATTTATGTATTTATTTACTTATGCATGTATGTATTTATTTATATATTTGCTTATTTACTTAAGTATTTATTTATTTATTTATTTATTTATTTATTTATTTATTTATTTACTATTTATCTATTTACGTACATATTAATTATTTATTTGTTTACCGGTATTTATTTATTCATTCACTCAATCATTTATTTATTTATTCATTCACTCAATTATTCATTCATTTATTTATTTACTTAGTTGCTTATTTATTTATTTATTCATTCACTCAAGCATTTATTTATTTATTCATTCATTCACTCAATCATTCATTCATTCACTCAATCATTCATTCATTCATTCACTCACTCAATCATTCAGTTATTTATTTATTTATTTATTTATTTATTTATTTATTTATTCATTAATTCATCAATTCGTTTATTCATTCATTCACTCATTCACTCACTCACTTATTTATTTATTTATTTATTTATTTATTTATTTATTTATTTATTTATTTATTTATTTATTCACTTAATCATTCATTCATTTATTCATTCATTCATTCACTCACTCAATCATTCATTCATTCATTCATTCAGTTATTTATTTATTTATTCATTCATTTATTAATTCATTAATTCGTTTATTCATTCACTCACTCACTTATTTATTTATTTATTTATTTATTTATTTATTTATTTATTTATTTATTTATTTATTTATTTATTTATTTATTTATTTATTTATTTATTTATTTATTTATTACTTACTGACTTACTTACTTATGTATTTATTCATTCATTCATTCACTCCCTCAATCATTCATTCAGTTATTTATTTATTTATTTATTTATTTATTTATTTATTTATTTATTTATTTATTTATATTTATTTATTCATTAATTCTTATATTCATTCATTCACACACTCACTCATTTATTTATTTATTTATTTACCTACTTACCTAATCATTTATTTATTTATTTATTTATTCATTCATTCATTCATTTATTTATTTATTTATTTATTTACCTACTTACCTACTTACCTAATCATTTATTTATTTATTTATTTATTTATTCATTCATTCATTCATTCATTCATTCATTTATTTATTTATTTATTTATTTATTTATTTATTTATTTATTTATTTATTTATTTATTTATTTATTTATTTGTTTATTTATTTAAACCTTAAACTTAAACCTTCTACTTTTGTGCCGGCTTAAAATCCAATTTTGTATAGGGGATATTATGTTTTGGAGGACAAGGAACAAACACCCAATCTCGTGGAATGGAGATAAATTTAATCTCCTCCCGGAAATCGAACCACAGACCGCTTGACTAGAAACCGCACGCGCTGTTTACTGAGCCATAGCGGCATACCAATGTGATAAATATCATACAAAAATAGATAATAAATTCATAATGGAAGACCTCCCCGGATTAAGGGTCAAACCAACGAAACTGTAATTCATGTTTCAGAAGAAAGGAAAATAATTTCAGCGGCATATTTTGTTAGGCCTATATTAATAAATGCTCTAAAATTACTTTTTCCACCTACATTACGTATTTAAAAAATTTGATGTTACATCCTTTTACCGGGGAGATCTTCAAATTAAAGATTAAAAAATTACGAGAAGTGTCCAAGGTGCGGACCTAATAGGGATATCTTATGCAAAGTTTTACCGCTAGATGGCAGGAGCGTTCCATGCGACACAACATGTTGTAGAACTATGTTATGTCATATGCTACAGTTGATTACGTTTTCCCGCTTGTTGGTTTTCTGTGGGTGTCTAAATTATATTTACAATTATTTTGTATAATCTAATATCATTTAATATAATTGAATATTTTCTTACCTCATAATTTAATTTAATTTACAATAAATAATAACGTAAACCTGTATAATATTGAGCAATTCCCCGAGATGGGTGGGGAAATCTGCAGTATGCAGAATATAGATACGAGTAAAGTGAATGTTCATGAACCTAAACAAGAACTTTGAGAACGAGGTGCACGAATGAAAAAATAGGAACTATGTCGAAGGTGAATACTGCCCTTTTTAATCATTAGTATTTAAGAACCGTACGCTAAAAGCAGGATATGCAGCCACCAATGTGTTCTTTTTTATAGGGAAGGGACTATCGAGATTGAATTCCTGGTATTTTTTTTCTGTAGTTACAGAAAGATAAAATGCAATTTTTAATAGGATGATATAATATGATCGTAGTAGTTATCAAGATTAGTCTTGCGTTTTGTAGGTTAAGGACATGCAGTTTTGAATACTATGTATGATGATTTAGAAAATTTGAAGGTAAAACATGGTTTTAATAATTAGGGTAGAGTACATTAAAAACATTATTCACGAAATGGATTTCACTACGAATCGTCCTGGATAATAAACATCCCAGTTTATCGAGAGTTTACTGCAGGCATAAACGTCGGAGACTCCTACAACCACTGCATATAATCTAAGCTGACGTAGCTCGCTGTCGAGGTTGCATATGTTTTTTTATTAATTTTTCTTTTTCCTCTCCTAAAATGAAACTATAGTCAACAATTCATTACTTGAAGTAGTTACTTTTATTTAATAGCCAGCACTTTCGAGGCATAATTTTATTACTTATATTTTTAATGTTTAAAGCATATATTCAGAATATTTCGGGACCTGATTGAAGACAAAAAGCTTTGCCTGGTTTTTACATATAGGAACATAACAAAAATTTGCCATTTTTAGTTGTTTTTTAAGAGTATTTAATATACTAATACATTACGTATATCCTCAATGTTTTTATACCGAAAAACAAATGCACACGCAAAGCGCATCCCTCAAAGTACACGTGCGCTATCTGTTGGTGCTAGTTCAGGATATCCCTATTGGGATTCAAGACTTATAAGAACAGTTAAGGCTGGTTCACAATAAACCGGAAACGAGAATCGGAACGAAAACGAAAACGGTAAAATTGTTAAAATGTGTACATTTAAATGTGAGCATTCACAATTAACGAAAAGCTTACCGGAACCCGGGAACGGAAGTTTCAACTGTGGCGTTCACGTTTCCGATCACAGCCCACTAGATTCATTCTATTGCCATCTAAAAGCTATTTTGTCGTCGTATATTTTATAGCAAGAAGACCGTGACATAACCTATGCATTATTTTGTTCTGTGCTGTGCATCATGGAACAAGTTTTATTTGATGAGATTCTAATATTGAGTGTTGAGGTAAATCCTCATGTTTACGATAAGCGGCGCGCCTTGTATAAAGATGGAAAATGAAGGAGAATACGTGGCTTTCAATAGCTGATCTTTGAACACCAATCGTAAGTGAATCATATTTTATTACTGTATTGGTTGTATTACACACTACATATTCATGCTTCAATTCAATAACTACTGGTTGTGTTCATTTTTGTTCTATTACAAATGTTTCTTCTCTAATTATTTTACGTTATGGTAGACTTAAAATAGGTTGTGATGATAAAGATGCATGGGCATATTTATAATACCGTACCTAATGAAATGTTTGAGTTGAAATTTCGAAGTTGGTTAACCTGTGTTTATGTTGGCTGCCTTGTAATCATGAGAGAACGCCATTGGTCAATTATATACAAATAACATCAGAATGCGTAATATCGACTTTACATATCGTTATTGACATGCATATCGATATGCATAGTCGTCTACGTTCTCGGTTTATTGTGAATCAAAAATTTTCATATTCACGTCCTCTGCTTCTCGTTTTCATTTTGGTTGTCGTTCCCGGTTTATTGTGAACCAGCCTTTACTCTTTGACTGTGACCACAAATCGCATATGCGATATTTTTCTCCATCTCTCAATCTTTCGAAAATTGAAATGTATATAACAATAATTTTATATTGTACACAACACATGTGTAATTTAATATTTAAAGTGTAAGATACATTTTACATAATTATAGCGCGTATGTATACGAAGTAAATGAAAAGGTCGCAACTAAACCTCTCTTCATAGTAAAGACACCTGAACGACGTTGTGATGTGGACAAAAGCCTCGCCTGCTAACTCGTAAGCCAGAGATGTTGCCCGAATTTTAAGAAGACGGAGAAATGTGTGAATGAGAATTGCCTAGTCTGGCGATGACGTAACGACCTCCGCGCTGAACTTTTCTCTCTGCCGCCTATATTCGGCAGCGCCGCTATTGATCCGCGTCACACCAGTACTTCCGCAAATAACACCGACCAGTCCGCCACTGACTCGCCATAAACAACGCCTATCCTGTTAATGTGAGCTGTTCGTCAAGGAGCACTCAATGGTTTACACGAGGAGTACCAAAGTGACTTAGGTTCGAGTCCCGAAGGTAGTTAAACGCAACACTTCCTCACCCTTGACTTGGATTGACCTTTAGAGGGCTGAACTCTGTACGGGTCCACACTTAGGCACGTTTTAGCCCTTTGTGCGTCTGACAGATGTCCTAAGCGGCATTCGTGAATCCGACGCAGACAGGTGAGCCAAACTGCATCAGCCCTGACAGAGTGAGACCCACCCTCGGAAGAGCAGATCTACATAATGAATCCCAAGGTCCGGAGGCCCAAACTATTCCTATAACAGCTTCAGAACTCATACTATAGTCGCGACACTGTTATTCCCGGCGTGACTCCTCCTCTTTGCTTACGTCTTAGGAAATGAAGGCTCTATAAAGTCTAGGTAGGTAGTATCGTTCGCCATTTTTGTTCTTTCGTTGCCGAGCTACCATACGAGGGATCTATTTGCCACACTGTTAAACATTATCATGTAGTAGCTCCTATGATAATAAATCAAACGCACTGTAATTCAGCAAATAATTGAGCGGCAAATAACGTCTTCGTGTGCTTTCTGCGAGCGCCAACGAAAGAGCCAAAATGGCGGGCGATTATATTAAGTATTTATCGAGCCTTAAGAAATGAAGAACGTCTTATCAGCGAATCACAAGACGCACACGTTTAAATGTAGCCGACCTGCAACGCGATTGACTGCCGGAAATTAGAGCGACGGGACTATACAAGCAAGATTTCTATCTATCTATTAGCGCTCCTTGAGGACAGTGGTACGAAATGGGAACTGCCCTCGCACTTAAGCCGCTTGGGTAGGCCCACTGTACTACCAGGAATGAAGCGGTGCGCATGCCCTAAGGCCCCCCGTGCTGCAGATTCCTCTGCGGGTCGCCCCCGAACTCCCCTACAGCGTACAGAATCCTTTCCATGTAGGCTTCACCGCAGTCCTCAAATCCCAGGTCCCACGAGTTATCATGAGCTCCAGGGGAGAGCCTGCGGTACATGGCACTACCTTCAGCAACTGATGACCAAATACCACAGAGCAAGTAGCTTGTCAATTCGCTGTCTGTCACCTCAGTGTTGCCAACACGGTGATTCTCTCACTAAAAATATCTCTCTCTATCTCTCCCTCCTTCTCTCTCTCTCTGTTGGTGGGGAAAAATTATTGAACAGTGGGCAGTGGGAAATCTATTTTTTTTTTCTCGCGCTCAGGTCAGTGGGAATTTGTTTTACCTTCAAACAATAAACTGGACTTTGTCCTGCGTTGGCATTCCTCTCGTCTGTAGTGAAGGGGAAGCTCAGAATCATACATAACACGTGGAGGCATCACACAATGTTTTAACAGTGGTCTTTGGTGTGAAGTTTTTCAGTATAGAGATGCTTCAGATATGAACCCGTTCAAAGAATTAGCCGAGTTCGCATTTTCTATACTCTGTCTTCCCTGGTCAAATGCAGAAGTAGAAAGGCTATTTAGTCAGATGAATATAATTAAAATCAAAATTAGAGATGGAGTGGGGACAAAGGTATCACGGTCAATTTTGATAGTTAAAGCTGCACTGAGACGGCGTGGTAAATGTTGCCATATATGTATGTATGTATTTATTTATTTATTTATTTATTTATTTATTTATTTTACTTGGTTATTTAACGTCGCTGTATCAACTACGAGGTTATTTAGCGTCGATGGAATTGATGATAGCGAGATGATATTTAGCGAGATGAGGCCGAGGATTCGCCATAGATTACCTGACATTTGCCTTATAGTTGGGAAAACCTCGGAAAAAGCCCAACCAGGTAATCAGCCCAAGCGGGAATCGAACCCGCATCCGAGCGCAACTCCGGATCGGCAGGCAAGCGCCTTAACCGATTTAGCTACGCTGGTGGCTGTATGTATGTATGCATGTATGTATTTATTTACACTGCAAGTGGGCAAGCACCCGGTGGCAGTGGTATACACAATATAAACAATACACAATACAATTATATACACAATACAATAAGAATACACAATAATTACAATTAATAATAAAACATAAAGTCGTGCCAGAGAATCAGTCCCATTCCGAAGCTTATTTGAAGGATTCGTAACAAGCTGTTTTTTACTTTTATCATCCAGTCTGTTGTCGAAAAATCTGAAAGTTAGAATTTATAAAACAGTTATATTACCGGTTGTTCTGTATGGTTGTGACACTTGGACTCTCACTTTGAGAGAGGAACAGAGATTAAGGGTGTTTGAGAATAAGGTGCTTAGGAAAATATTTGAGGCTAAGAGGGATGAAGTTACAGGAGAATGAAGAAAGTTACACAACGCAGAACTGCACGCATTGTATTCTTCACCTGACATAATTAGGAACATTAAATTCAGACGTTTGAGATGGACAGGGCATGTAGCACGTATGGGCGAATCCAGAAATGCATATAGAGTGTTAGTTGGAAGACCGGAAGGAAAAAGACCTTTAGAGAGGCGGAGACGTAGATGGGAAGATAATATTAAAATGGATTTGAGGGAGGTGAGATATGATGATAGAGAATGGATTAATCTTGCTCAGGATAGGGACCAATGGCGGGCTTATGTGAGGGCGGCAATGAACCTCCGGGTTCCTTAAAAGTTAGTAAGTAAGTAATAAAACATAAAATAATCTAATTTTACAATACAACCTACATATGTATAGTCTTTCACTTTACTCTCATCTCACTCACTCATGATTTTGACTTGCCTGAAAACATTGTTAAAAAAATCGGAAGAATGGAAACATAGAAACCAGAAACTGGAGGTGCTTCAACTTGCACAACTACGGCTGAAATTGAAGAAGAAGAAGAAGAAGAAGAAGAAGAAGAAGAAGAAGAAGAAGAAGAAGAAGACGACGACGACGACGACGACGATGACGATGATGATGATGATGATGATGATGATGATGATGATGATAATGATTATGTAGAATCTCTTCTTTTGTAGTTTTGGTAAATATTTAATAATCATTTGTAGCATATTATTATTTTTTTAATATGTAATATACATCTGAAACTCTAGTGGGTTTTATGCTATATTTAGTGAGTTTTTTAAGCGTTTAGTGTATTTCTGCAAACTGGAGTTGGCAACGCTGTGTCTGTCGTCAGTGTAGTTCTTCCCGTTCGTTGGATTGTGAAGGAAGAACACAGTTTCTCACACACTAAATCGAAAATAAAACGTAACTCAAATTATCATACACTTCTTAGGACCATTTCAACATACAGAACAAAACTGTCAGTACGGTACCTCAGCTGAAGTGATAAATGGCACCACGATACTTACAGGAATGCAGTCCTGAGGACTTCAATAATCATCTCTTAAAAACGAGGTCGACACTAGTCCCATGCTATGGTGTAAGTCCTTGGCCTTCCTCAATAAGAAAAAAAAAATCACAGTCTCTTACAAACTAAATCGAAAATAAAGCACACCTCAAATTAGCATGCACTTCTTAGAACCGTATGAAGATAAAAAATAAAACTATCAGCACTTCGCTAATGATGCATAGACCTATTACTTCAATGATGAACACTAAAATTCGATATATATATCTGCAAGTTTCACATGTTTAAACAGCTGATTGCTAAAATCAGCTGTTAGCTCCGCCGATACTAGCGACATAATTGGATTCATTGAGAACTAAACTCAATTTTGAGCAGTATTTACAAGCCATATCATCAAAGGTGCCTACAAGAGCTGCCCCTACTGTATGTCCCTATACTGTGGTTTGACGTTGGTGTTGTTGATGTAGGTTATTTTTACGACGCTTTGTCAACATCTTAGGTTATTTAGCGTCTGAATGAGATTGAGGTGATAATTCCGGTGAAATGAGTCCGAGGTCCAGCACCGAAAGTTACCCAGCATTTGGGTTGAGGGAAAACCCCGGAAAAAACCTCAACCAGGTAACTTGCCCCGACCGGGAATCGAACCCGGGCCACCTGCTTTCACGGCCAGAGGCGCTGACCGTTAATCCACAGATGTGGACTTGTTGATGTACCGGCACAAGATACATTTAGGCCACCGGCGTGGCTCAGTCGGTTAAGGCGTTTCCATGCCGGTCTGAAGTTGCGTTCGGACGCGGGTTCGATACCCGCTTGGGCTGATTACCTGGTTGGGTTTTTTCCGAGGTTTTCCCCAACCATAATGTGAATGCAAGGTAATCTATGGCGAATCCTCGGTCTCATCTCGCCAAATATCATCTCGCTATCACCAATCTAATCGACGCTAAATAACCTAGTAGTTGATACAGCGTCGTTAAATAACCAACTGAAATCAAATAAAATACAAACATTTATAATAATTGACAGCAACATTAGGAACAATACTTTAGCCATACCTACATAATGTACACAGTCCTAAGTCTGTATAGAATGGAAGACATATTATTCTTCATAGCTTTCATCCGGATTATGGCAACCACTTCGGACTAACCTTTGAAACTGATTAAAAACCACTCAATCTAATCTTCTGAATCATATAGGAGGGCTCTTTTTATCATTTTACTTAAAATACGAGTACAGATGGACAGAGTTAGTTAATAGATGCTTCCCAGAGACGCTAACGAGCCAAAAATGTGTCGACTAAATCGATTGTTTGTGTATACAAAGTGGCCAGATCATTTTCTGCGCGGACTGTACCTGTCACGTCACCTCGAGGTGTCACTCGTCACTCATCCACGCACTGCCTATAGCACATCTGTTACAGGGCTCGCAACGATTACACGGCTTCATATTCAGAACATCCTCTGCTCGAATCTCAGGCTTCTGTACGCAACATTAAGCTGATAAACTCTCCATTTACCAATAAAAGGTATATTGAAAGTACGACCCGACTCTTGCAGTTACCAAAACTTCTCAATTTTGTCAGTTTTTAAAATTGATGCCATTCTTTAGATTTAAGATGGTGTCTATTTCATGTAAATCTGATAAATGGTTTTCGAGAAATAATATTTTAGTGCAACGCTGCAGAGTTAAAGAGCCAGATAGGCTCACGGTTCATGAAAAGTTAAGCCCAATCAGCCGATTGCTGGCTTCACATCCACATGCCTCAGCAGAGGTGGACGATCATCCAACCAGAATGAAGGTATCGTGTGGTCAGCACAATGGTCACCCCAACCGTTATAGCCGGTCTCGTCTACTATGACTTTTAACATTGAATAACCTCTGCATTTGGAAACATGGGTAAATAAAATTTACTAATAGGCCTACTTGCGCAATTAATTCCGAGAGCTCCAATAAACAAACAAGAGAACAAGCGACCTGCGGGCCCCTGATTATGCAGCACGCTGTACATCTCTATGAGGTTGATATTGAATGTAGTTTCGAAAAGAACAGTATAGAGGTCAGAGCTTGCACAAGGCTTTGATTATTCATTTAACGACGCTATCGTCTTGAATGGGAATTGATAGTTTCAGTACGGTCAATGAAATGGAAGCCAGGTAATGGCCTGGAGTTTTCCAGAAGGGAATTAGGGAATGCACGAGAACACAGACTGTCAGAAGTGTCCATTATTTGATGACTTTCGATCCTAGAACATCTCGGATATACGTAGAAATAAAGGAATTATACAGGGTTTTCATTTCAAAATTTCCCAGTCTAAATAACTAATTATTTAAATTGAATTCAATTAAAAAACATGTCAATTTAGATATTGAGGGGGAAGTCTGAAACCAGGCTTAATTGCGTTTTAGATATCACCCTCACCTCTCAGCCACTCACTTTGAAATTTCAAATGGCACCCCTATATTTTTATATTTATATTTTTATATGTGTAATTGGAACGGTGAAAATATTGTTAATCACATAATTTTTTATTTATTTTTTTTCATGTGTGTATATTATTTTTGGGAGTGTTTTTGTAAGTAATTTTATGAGGTTGTTATTGATACGCTGATAAATTGTACGAATTACGAATTTTCTAGTGTCCTGAACGAATTTTATTGTGCTTATAAATCCATATAATACTCCCTTAGTGTATTGTAAATATTCATAATTTAAATATGTATATAACTATTGTATTGATTAAGGCATAGAGTTAATTGAATGTCGTTGATTTAGCGTAGAAAAGCTTGGATATTTCGAAATAAACGTTGTCATAGCAACAATATTAAACATATTTTTATACTTAAATATGAAAGAGTATTCAATTGTTTATACACCTCATTCATTTGTTTTCGCATCTTTTGTTTTCTGTCGTCGCCTGGCAACCTGGATTGTTGTTATTGTTGATTAGAGCTGAAGAGAATAAAGCTACAAAAACTTATTGAGCATTTCTTGTAATAGTTGTGTTTGTGTATTAAATTATTTTGAAATGCTGTATACCCTTCAAGAGAGAACATAAATCATCCTTATTGATTAAATTTACGAAATTACACAAAATAAGCTGTGTTTTCATCCTACAATCAACTGATAATAACAAAAATACAGGCTGTATCGCTGTATACGACGCTGTATCAACACCTCAGGTTATTTAGCTCCTGAACGAAATGGTGATAATGCCAGTGAAATGAATCCGGGGTCCAGCACGCACCGATAGTTACCTAGCATTTGCTCATATTGGGTTGAGAGAAAACCTCGGGAAAAACCTCAACCGACCGAGATTCGAACCCTGGCAATCTGGTTTCGCGGTCAGATGCGCTAACCGTTACTCCATTCATCACTACTGATTGATACAGTAGCAATATACACTCTATTTTAAATTATATCTCTAAAAAACAAGAATCCATAACAGATCTTGTACCTAAGTAAATAGACGTATTTTCAAACCATCACCAGTAAAGAAAAAAAATTGGGGGGGGGGGGGATAGGATACTATACAGACGAAATCAGTTTGAAAACAGCAAATTTGTGGGCACTTGCTGCCATCTTGTGCGGATTGAACGCACTACTTTTAATATTAACGAGTGCGCCAGCCAGTACAGTACAATTACCACAACGAATCATGCAAAACAGAACATATCCTACCATCTCGCGGTGAAATTGCAAACTAGTAGGTACAACCTGCAAATTCTATATAATGCATCAGTAACACTGGTGAACAAATGTTCATTGAAAGTGTGTAAATGGCATCAAGTTAGGTTTTTCAGATTCATCTGAGCATAAGATGGTAAAATATCATTATTCACAAAAATACTTAGCTCTAGTTTTTTAGGTAAGACATCCGCATCTTAGTATCAAAGTATTCATCAAATGTATACTCATATGCAAGAATCCAGTCAAACCAATTATTTTAAAGTAAATAATTACTTGAACGGTTTGATATGATGGGCATTAATAAATTTCAATGCCAGTCACAAATAAAAACATAAAACATTAAGAATAATATCAAAATAATACAACATAACTTATATGAAGACACTATTGCCTTTGTCGAGATGAGCATGGAAGAAGTGAAATATTATGACATATTGCAACAATGTTTTTCATAGCACGACAACATTTCATCTACAGTCTCTTTGTAATTTATTGCTCTATTGGTGCCTAAGAACTGAACAGGTGTGCTCCTTCTCTGGTAAATTAAAATATTTATATTTTATTACAGGTATTTCCACTGATGTAAGGCCACCGGCGTGGCTCAGTCGGTTAAGGTGCTTGCCTGCTGGTCTGAAGTTGCGCTCGGGCGCAGGTTCGATCCCCGCTTGGGCTGATTACCTGGTTGGGTTTTTTCCAAGGTTTTCCCCAACCGTAAGGTGAATGCCAGGTAATCTATGGCGAATCCTCTGTCTCATCTCGCCATAATATCATCTCACTGTCACCAATCTCATCGATGCTAAATAACCTCGTAGTTGATACAGCGTCGTTAAATAACTGTGATGCTCGAACCCAGGTATACCTGCAATTACCCAGGTACACCTGTAATTAAGCTTACCTGTATTAGTATTGATCACCTGGCCTTAAGCGTGGGCCTCTGGCCTTGCAGTTCGTTTAAGGATTATCCTTGATGTTAACCCACCTTGAACCTGACACTTAAAATTTGTAACATTAGAAAGTAAGAGAAGATTGCAGTATTGTATAGTTAACTTGTATTCTTTTTATTTGCAATTTATTTAGTTTATTGGCATTACGTGACTTTTGTACTTTGATATTACAAAGGAAGAAGCGCACCTATATCCTGTTTGTCATAAGAAATTACTGTATTTTGCTCTTTTATGTAAAGTCACTATACCACAACTCATCCTGTTTACAGGATATCTTGTCATGACCTTATAAGGGATCGATGATATTTCAATGGTGAACAACCAATTGTAAAGCTATCTTCTTTCTGAAGTTCCAACCCCAAGCTAGAATCTTAACCAATCAGACGTTGTTATTTCGGGCGTATCCCTTTTTATAATTACTATAAAACCCCATGAATCTGGCTCATCACTCTCAATCGGCGGTACTTGGAAGAGACTACATTACGCTACTCCAGAGCCAGGAGGAGGGTGCAGACTATAGCTCAGAAGGTTCTCCAACGCCACGAATATTCTAAGTCCGAATATTCCCTTCACCACTTAGACGAATTCAGAGCTTGGCTACAAGAACGGGAGATGGCAATTCTACAACTTATATGTAAGTGGAAATTGTCCGTACTTGCTTAGCCAGATTCAGACTTTCTTTAAGGAAGGAACTTACGAAAGAAGTTAGCAACTTTTTCACTATACTAATGTAGAATTCTTTCAAATTATGTTTTATTATATTATATTCAGCATTATGTTTATTTTATTGTGTTTACTTATTATTGCAAGCGTGAAGCTGCAATTTGTGTGTTGAATAACCAACTCCTTTAAAATCTGTTCTTTTCCCGCTCCTTGGGATCCTCAGCAGTGATTATAGGATTGATAATTCGTTCACCTGGACTACCTTATCATCCCCTACTTATCCGATTCCCGGGGGCACGACATTTGGTGGCAGCGGTGTCAGATTTTAACAGGGGGTGGTTTATGTGTTTATTTTATTTATGTTTTATTTGTGTTTTTGAATTTTTATTAGTTGTTGTTTTGAATTTATTATCTAATGTGGTTGCATTGATTTAATTTTGTATGGCTTGTTTTCAATGTTGTTCGGGTGTATCCGAAGGTGATACAGAATTTACCGTCCTTTTTGTACATGTAATTGGGGTATCGCATCCTTTAGCTTTGGAAGGATCAAGCAATTACGCCCAAAGTTTAGTTGAGACATTTTTTAGAAAACATACTAATATTAATACGAATTTAATTCAAGAGCATCGTATGAAATTTGTTGCTTTGAAGGCAGGATCTCGCCTTGATATTGCCTTTGCAGGTAGACCGTTTAAAACTTTTAAGACACCAGCGTTAAAAACATACCGTTACGAACATTCGCAAGGGTTAGAGGTAATTTTCGAAGTAGACATACGACTAGTTATACGCTACGTACCACCAGAATTCGACTACCCTATTTTGGAAATCGAACGTACGGACTATCTTCCCCAGTATTGCCAGAGTGGTGAGTTTAGCGACGAATTGATAGCAGGATCGAGGGTGTCAATGCGCACATAAGCTGGTTGGGAGGAATTGAGTCAGCATAATAGCTCAAACCCCACCAACAAGCGTAGGTACACAGACCACGTAACTGTTGAACAGATGACCAGTAGACAGCAGCGTTGAATCCATACTTGACGAGTGGGAAGGTATCCATTAAATAACTAGTGTAATCAAATACCAACAAGATGCCGCAAGGAAACGATCCACCTGCATTAATTTCCAAAGACTTAAGCGTAACCAAATTAGTAGAGCCATGGAAAGGGGACTCGTATAGTATACCAGTTACCAGTTTCTTTGACCAAATTGAAAGAATTACCACCATGGGACGACTTACAGATAAAGATGCAGTTTAGATTGCCATATTGAAATTGCGAGGCACAGCGAGAACATATTATGACACCACACCTGAATTACAAGCAGTAGATATTTCTTTTAAAGACTTCAAGGAAAATTTTATTGCTAGATTTAAAGATAAGAGATCGATGCAATATCACTACTTAAAATTACAAAATGCCATGCAAGAAAAGCACGAATCACCAGAAGAATTTTGCGACAGAGTGCGAAGACTAAGCTTAAAGACAATAGTGCATGATCAGGATGCCAATACTAGAGAGATTTTGAAGCAGGAAGCAGATAGGCGATTAGTTGCCGCATTCATACATGGTTTACGTGGAACTGTTGGCCGAGAAGTTAGATTTCAGGCACCCACTACAATTGATAATGCGCTACGAATAGCGAATCAAGTGTATCAAACGGAAAAGGATGAAGGTGCATCCGTTTTGAAGGAGCAAAAAGATAAGAAATTGTTTATGGTTCAAGCCCAAGCAGGGAACAGACAACAAAATTCGGGTAATTATCAAGCATGGAGCAACAACCGCAGATATGAGCCGAATTTCAACAGGGGATTCGCTCGCGGTCGAGATGTACGACCCGGGGGAAATTATACTAGGGGACAGTATAACGGGTCAAGGGGGCGAGGGTTAGCTCCGGGACGTGGAAATTCAAATAGTAACCGATCGAGCATCCAATGTTACAACTGTGGGATTATGGGTCACTATCAACGGGACTGTAGGAAGGGATCAGAGGGGCATCCGCGACAGTACCCAAACGGGATAGGTCCTACGAAGAAAACCCCGTCGTAGGAGCCGAATTACAGTCACACTCAGTTCTGGTAGCGCCGTCTGCTTTAAACGAGGTAGTTAGCGAGCCTCGGGTAGACTTAGAAATAGAGGGGAAAATTTGGGAATTCGTTGTGGATACCGGCGCCACAGTATCATTAATTAAACCCACAGTAAGCTCAGCGCTAATTACAGAATCTGATGTAGTGATCAGGGGTGCAAACGGGCAAAAGGTAAAAACATTTGGAACCCAGACGGTCAAATTCCTTATGGGAAGTGAGCAATTTGAATTTAAATTTGTGATAAGCGACATACGAATCAGCGCCGCAGGCATCATAGGGATGGATTTTTTGCGCTATGTTGGTGCGCGTATAGACGTCCAGTCGAACTCCTTGGTAATAGGCAGGCAAACTGTGACATTGATCAACACTGATCTACAATCGTGCAATGTCGCATCAGTGTCTGGAAAATCGGGTTCTGTGTCTGCAATGGCCTCGCAGTCATCGACTCACGATCAGCTTGACTGGAGCGGACCTATCTTGCTAGCCGAGTCCGTTGTCTTACCACCACATACAGTAAAAATAGTCCGAGGTAAGGTTATGGGACGCCATAATCTTAGTTGTAACCCAAAGACCTCTCAAGTGCTATTGGTAGAACCAACCAGTGATCAGGATGGGCTACCTGGAATTCATGTAGCACGCAGCATTAGTCAACTTGGTAATTTTAGGACAATTGTCAATGATGCTCGGGGACATAGTTCCCTTGTGGATGATCACGGATCGGGATACGTTCGAAAAGTCTCCATGAATGGCCAGAAAAAGTGTGATCGTAATAAAAGTAATAATTGTGTTCCTCATTGTAATGCAAGTGGCCAAGAAAATTTCCCTACCAACATAAAAGGTCTTTCCCAAAGCAAAAACCCCTCACCGGATAAATTAGTCGGTTCGGACGAACAATCCCTTATGATACTGTCTGTGAATGGTGCGGCAGAGTCGGCGTTTGCAACTGGAAAGTTGGACGACCGACCGGTGCTGAATAAGGAGACTATAATTCCCGTGAATAGTCAAGGTCAAGTTAGGCAGATAAATAATTGTGAACACCAGTTGTGTGAAAGTTCAACATTTGATGATAATGGTGAGGTTTTATTTTGCTCACGATCGTCAGAACAGGGGGTGAATGTAGGGTTGAATAGAGAACTAAAATTAGAGGAAAAATTAGTTATGGAAAACGCACCACATGAAGCTGTTAATGTATTAAAGTGTGAGAAAATTTTAGGTTACGTACCTATTCAAATTGTTAATTTTTCGCCCGAACCTGTGAGTTTAGTCAAACACCGTGTTATAGGAGAAGCTAGTGTAGCAAACCTAGGTGTTGATCAAGAATCAGAAATCGCTAATGAGATGAATAACAGTAATAGGACCGTGAATATGATTGACCGGGAAACAAAGCGAACATGGAACACAAATCGACGTAGGGCTAAAGACAATTATGTACCAGAATTATGGGAATTTGAGAAATTTTTAGATGAAAAATTAGGGCACTTACAGGGCAAAGATAGGAGACTTATGATAGCCGTCTTACGAAAGTATAAGCATTTGTTTTACGTCGAAGGAAGTCCAGAAATAGGCTGTGCTAGTGAAGTGAAGCATTCCATAAATACCGGAGATGCTTTACCAGTGAAGAAGAATCCTTATAGAATTCCCCACGCGTTAAAATCGGTGGTGGAAGAACAAATTAATGACATGTTAGATAAGAAAATTATTGAACCCAGTACTTCACCATGGGCAAGTCCTATTGTACTTGTACCCAAGAAATCTCAAGATGGAACTGTAAAGCACAGATTGTGTATTGATTATCGGGGATTAAATGCCGTTACAAAGTCAGATGCTTATCCCCTCCCTAACATTGTAGAGACGTTAGATTCTCTAGGGAAATGTAAAGTATTTTCTGTATTGGATCTGGCTTCTGGTTACTTGCAAATACCAATTGATGAAAAAGACAAAGAGAAAACTGCTTTTACGTGTCACATGGGACACTATCAGTATAATAGAATGCCTTTCGGCTTGCAGAATGCTCCCAGCACGTTTATGAGATGTATTGATTTCCTATTAATGGGCCTGAAAGGGACCATTTGTTTGGCTTATCTTGATGATATCTTGATAATGAGTGAAGATATCGCCACTCATGTGAAGAATTTAGAAAAGGTGTTTGTAAAATTGCAAGAAATTAATTTCAAAATTCAGCCATCTAAGTGTACTTTTGCAACGGATCAGGTTGAGTACCTAGGTCATATTGTATCGCGAGAAGGTGTGAAGCCCGATCCACAGAAAATCAAAGCCATTCGGGACTATCCGCAACCAAGATCAGTTAGAGATATTCGTTCTTTTGTAGGCTTAGCATCCTATTATCGACGACACATCCCTAATTTTGCCGCTATTGCTAAACCTTTAACAATGTTAACTAGGAAAGATGTTGAATTTAAATGGGGGACTAGTCAGGAAGAAGCCTTCCGAGAACTAAAGGCAAAATTAAGTACAGAACCATTGTTGAGTTATCCTGATTTTTCATTACCGTTCATTGTAACGACAGACGCATCACAGGAAGCCGTAGGCGCTGTCCTATCACAGAAAATAAATGGAGAAGAGAAACCAGTTGCTTATTGCAGCAGACAGTTGAATGCCGCTGAAAGAAATTATAGCTGCACTGAAAGGGAACTTCTTGCAGTCATTTTTGCTACGAAGCAATTCAGATGTTATCTGTACGGGAGAAAATTTACTCTCCACACAGATCACGCAGCCCTCAGATGGTTACTTAACTTAAAAGATCCGAGTTCGAGGCTCACTAGATGGAGTCTACGACTAGCGGAGTTTGATTATGAAGTGATTCACAAACCAGGCAAAAAGTTACCTCATGCAGACGCCTTAAGCCGACATGTTGGTATTGTGACCTCAGACTCAGAATTTAATTTAACCGAAGAATTGATTTTGTCAGAACAGTTAGCCGATGATCAGCTGATTAGGTTAATTGAATTTGATGACTTCCATAAAGATAATAATGGGTTATTGTGTAGGCATTCCCCTGCACACGGGATACAAGTTGTCATTCCGCGTTCGCTAATAGCAACAGTGATAAAGCATTATCACGATAATACTTTTATGGCTCATCAAGGTACCAAGAGGACTATTGCAGCCATAAAACTTAAGTATTGGTGGCCGACCATGAGTAGTGACATTCAAGAGTATATAGGCTCATGTGATAAGTGTGCTAAACGGAAAATTGGAAAATCTCAAAGAGCACCATTAGGAGATGCGGTAGCAGCCGACGATTTCATGGATACTGTATCGCTGGACATTGTCGGACCTTTACCTACTACAGAATCTGGGAATAAATACTTATTAACTTTTGTTGATCATTTCACCAGATTTTGTGAGGCTATCCCTATTCCGGACCAAAGTGCAGAGACAGTCGCAAAAGAATTTGTGACCAAAATTATAGCACAATGGGGGACACCCAATCGCTTGTTGACTGATCAGGGAACCCAATTCACTTCAAAATTATTTTCTGAAACGTGTAGATTATTGATGATTAAGAAAATTCAGACTACCTCGTACCATCCACAAAGTAATGGAGTATGCGAGAGGATGCATAAATTATTAGTTGATATGTTATCACATTATGTTCATAAAGATGGGAAGAATTGGGATAAATTTGTACCCTATGCTATTATGGCGTATAGAGCCACACCACATACAGTAACTACGTTTAGCCCATATTATTTAGTTTTTGGCCGACATATGAAGTTACCCATTGAAGATCGCTTCATTCAAGTAAAACGAAATTTGGGAAGAAAACAAAATTCTTATGATTCCTATGAGGCACATGTGAAACTATTAGCAGATAGAATTCGAGTTGCATCTCAAGTAGTGCGACAACAATCCAAAAGGGGTCATGAACAGTCCAAAGCTCACTATGACAAGCGAGCAAGGGAGCGCGAATTTAATGCAGGAGACATAGTATATTTCTATGACCCCGTAGCTTCCAGAAGTAAAGCTAAGAAATTCGCATATCATTGGACTGGACCATTTGAGATAATTGAGAAATTATCTAACCTGGTTTACACCGTCAAAATTAGTGAAGAGAAATGTATAAACGTTCACATAAATAGACTTAAGGAATGCAATAGCAGACATATGTCAAGTAATGATGCTACGGTAATAATAAGCCCGCCTAGCATAACGAGTGAAGAAAGAAATGAGGAAACCCCAGAACAAAATATGGAGCCCGCTAATGATGAATTATCAGAGACAGCCAAGAAGAAGCAAAAGGCAGTAAATAAACGTTGTGACGATAGTGATAAAGATTGGGAGCCGGGGACCTCTGTTAGACGTCAAAATAAGGATAAAGAAACTATTACTAGCCCATATAAATTACGCGATCGAGGAAATCAGCCTAGAAAGTATACTTTTGATTCAGATGAGGAAATTGATGATGTACAAGATGATAATGGTGAAACCAATGTAGCAAATAGTGAATTAAATAATGAACCGAGTCACGATCAGGTAGATATTACCGAGGAAGTTAATATAGTGCCGTTTAATAATGCAGCATTGCAATATCCCTTACGTAATAGGTTACGACGCATATGTGAGGATGTAACGGAGTAGAGCACATTTTGGAGTTGTGTATGACGTAACATTCCATGCATGATGTAGTTGGGACTATCGTGCTGGCCGGTAGAGTTCGCCTGAATAATACTCAGCCGCAGCATCGAGCCAAATTATTTTTGAAATTTAATTTTAAATTTTATATGTCCATTTTTACGATTGATATTAACCTATCGAAATTTGTTATTTTTGCTCTAACTCCATGTAATAAGAATGTTATAGGAAACGCGCTTAGGCCCCTATAACCGTAAAGAGTTCTGAATACTCGGTTAGGATTTAAATAAATATAGTATATCTATATTTTAGGTATAAGTAAGTACAGTAGCTTGTATTTTGTTTTTACAGTGCTTGCCGTTTGTTTTACAAGGACACTTACGAAGGACTCAAGACAACCAGACGCAGACTTGGCCTTAGACAAGGGGGCAGTGTTTTTGAAAGATCGAGACGTCCTTCTGACAGGCGACAAGTGGACCATAGTCGTAAACATTAACTTAGAGGTATACCGTAATCTAATTGTACGAATCCGGGAAATATTAGAAGAAGCTAGACAAGAGATTCCTAGAATAATGTTCGGACGATTGACTGTGCTATGGACCGAACTAGACAGAGTTGGGGACATAGTAGATAACCTAGCAGATGAACTACTAGATATAACAAAACTTTTACCAGAACCAGATACAAGTTTTCAATTACAGGTATCCTCAGTACAAGATCAAAATCGGACACGACGAGGACTTATAGATGTGGTAGGCTATACATTAAAGTATCTATTCGGAACTATGGATTCTCGGGACTTACATAATATTAACCATGTAATAGATCAGTTGCAGGGATTTCAACAAAAGATATTACACGTAGAAGAACACCAATTAACTTGGATTAAAACGTTAGACCAAGAAACCCATTTGAATGCTCAAAACACTATCAAATTAGCAGAAGTATTAAGAGACTCTATTTCAAACTTTTCAATAGGATTAAGTAGAGTACAGACAGATGTACGCGACGTCCAACAATTAATTAAGAAACAGACTACTTATAGTGCTATGATTCGAGAAGTAGAAATGGCAGTATTTGAAATAAAAACTTGCCTTGCACAGACATTAACCGCGTTGGATATGACATCTTTAGGCAAATTATCCACGTCATTAATCCGACCCCATAACTTATCAGATATTTTACAACAAGTTTCATTAAAATTGACCTCAGGGACATCTATGATAACTACGACTACCGTTGAGGATATGTATATTTACTACGATTTAGCCACAGTACATGCAGCAGCCACATCAGATAGTATTAGACTATTCATTGATATTCCATTAAAAGCAGCAGATCGTCATTTTGAATTATATCGATTACATCCCTTGCCTTTCTTCCATAAAACTCTCCAAAAACATATGGTTATTGACATACAAGAAACATATCTGGCTGTATCAGAGGACCGACAATTTTTCACAACCTTTTCTGATGTTATGCTAAGTAAGTGTGTAAAGAGTTATTTCACCATCTGCCCTTCCGATTATACATTGTATAGGCAAAACCAGCCCAGCTGTGCTATAGCCTTGTTTCTTGGTAAGGCAGAAGCCATAAGAGAACATTGTAGCAGGTTGATTTTGAATCACCCATTTCCAGCTGTGTGGATACGTTCACCAGATCACCGGTTCTGGGTCTATAGTCTGTATCAACCCACAGAGGTAACACTACGTTGTTATACCCCTGGCTTTGAGTATACAGCTTCCGAAAACAAAGTCATGAACTTAAAGTTGGAGAACACCGGTATAATTAGTAACAGCTCTACCTGCTACATCCATTCTGAATCATTTAAATTATTTCCACATTCTTCAGGAAGAAGCGAATTTAACCTACGCACTAATTTGCATATAGTATTGCCGGACATCAAAGACTTGCTAAATAGTGACGAAGAAAATGTACTAATTAATAAATTACCACAAGCTATGTCAGATGAGGCAATAATGACATTGAATACAGTGATAGCAAAAAGTGAAGCTGTTCAATCGAGACAAAATTTCGACGTATCAGGTCTTACTTCAGAATTAAAAAGTAAGCCTAATAGCTCCGAAAAAGTAATAGTAAATGTGTTTTTAATTACTATAGTGGCTTTAATGACATTGACGTTATTGGTTGTAGTATTTAAACGGAAGTTATTGAGTTGCTTCCAGCACGCACGCCAGCGTTACTCAGTTCTCACAGATCCAAGGCCGACACCACGTGCTCGACGTCAGGCGCAACGGAACGAGGTAGCAATGAACCTCGACGAGCTAAACGAAGAGGAAGTAACAACATCGGATCCGGACCCGAAGGAGCAACAGGCCGCTTCGAACCGGGGATCCGCCCAATTGTTTGTACGCCACTAACGTCCGTCAACAAGTACAAGATAAAGAAGTCAGATATGTAAAGCAAGTTGCCTGAAGACATTTTGTATAAGTATAATTAGTTTATTTCACAGAGGAAGTGGTGATATGACGACTACTAAAGACATTTTAATAATTAACAGTCTGACCACATCCTGTTGAAACTTGGGAACCTAATGATAATTCCCAGGCTTTTGATGTTTACTAAGATTATCATTTGAGTTTTGTATGTTTTATTGTAACCATTTTCTTAAAATGTTTGTTTGAGTATACCCAAACATTTTGAAAGGTGAGAGTAATGTGATGCTCGAACCCAGGTATACCTGCAATTACCCAGGTACACCTGTAATTAAGCTTACCTGTATTAGTATTGATCACCTGGCCTTAAGCGTGGGCCTCTGGCCTTGCAGTTCGTTTAAGGATTATCCTTGATGTTAACCCACCTTGAACCTGACACTTAAAATTTGTAACATTAGAAAGTAAGAGAAGATTGCAGTATTGTATAGTTAACTTGTATTCTTTTTATTTGCAATTTATTTAGTTTATTGGCATTACGTGACTTTTGTACTTTGATATTACAAAGGAAGAAGCGCACCTATATCCTGTTTGTCATAAGAAATTACTGTATTTTGCTCTTTTATGTAAAGTCACTATACCACAACTCATCCTGTTTACAGGATATCTTGTCATGACCTTATAAGGGATCGATGATATTTCAATGGTGAACAACCAATTGTAAAGCTATCTTCTTTCTGAAGTTCCAACCCCAAGCTAGAATCTTAACCAATCAGACGTTGTTATTTCGGGCGTATCCCTTTTTATAATTACTATAAAACCCCATGAATCTGGCTCATCACTCTCAATCGGCGGTACTTGGAAGAGACTACATTACGCTACTCCAGAGCCAGGAGGAGGGTGCAGACTATAGCTCAGAAGGTTCTCCAACGCCACGAATATTCTAAGTCCGAATATTCCCTTCACCACTTAGACGAATTCAGAGCTTGGCTACAAGAACGGGAGATGGCAATTCTACAACTTATATGTAAGTGGAAATTGTCCGTACTTGCTTAGCCAGATTCAGACTTTCTTTAAGGAAGGAACTTACGAAAGAAGTTAGCAACTTTTTCACTATACTAATGTAGAATTCTTTCAAATTATGTTTTATTATATTATATTCAGCATTATGTTTATTTTATTGTGTTTACTTATTATTGCAAGCGTGAAGCTGCAATTTGTGTGTTGAATAACCAACTCCTTTAAAATCTGTTCTTTTCCCGCTCCTTGGGATCCTCAGCAGTGATTATAGGATTGATAATTCGTTCACCTGGACTACCTTATCATCCCCTACTTATCCGATTCCCGGGGGCACGACATAACCAACTAAAAAACATCCACTGATGTAATCGCGATACTAAAATCTCAGCATTACTTTCAGAGAGACCACATCTCTTGTGAGATCACTTAACTTATTTTCAGTGACTCTCTGTGACTCATTAGACGGTATATTTGCAAGAAAATCAAGATTCTTCGATGTACGGAATTCAGGAATTCACCATTTATTTCCTCCTCATCCTCATCATAAGTAATGTGATATTCTTTCGGTTGTTCAGGTGTTGGCAATCCTCTCCATGTGGCATTGGACGTATGGAAGACGGAAAGTTAAAATAGACCACTGTTCGCCTCTTCTTCTTTTCCTTCTTATTCCAAATTTCCTGATTGATAGGGCAACCATTCAACAGTAGCAGTCATTTATACTGTAGCTTTGCTTCTTCCAGGTCATGAGCACTGCAAATGACATTGAATGTCCTTCCCCATTAATTAAATTTCTTAGGTTGCTGGAACCTGTGTTGCATAATACATGAAGAGTCCAAGTTTCATCTTGGTTCCCACTTTTACAACAAAATAACAGTGGTAGGCTTTTCTGATTAATGGAGGTTTCATGAAGAAAATGTCACTTCTCCACACACATAGCAAAAGGTATCAGTACTGTTCACATACACTTGTGACATGTTTTTTCACCTTAACAGAAATCACTCGAATCTTCACGTCCTTAGAAATATGTCAACACTTACACCTACACCTGCTATTTATGTGAAAAACGAGCTTAAATATGCATTAAAAATGACTGAAGTTGAGGAGAGAGACAAAAAAATCACAGAAAATTAAGTTAAAAGACGTTTACTACCAGAATATTGAAATGTAAGGAAGATTAGAAACTGAAAAAAACATTGTTAAAATCACTTATACCTTTGCCAAACTATTGTTAATTTTTTAACTTAGTATCAAATCCCTATAAAATTACCCCACTATAACAAAGCTGTGTAAAATAAAAACTAGAGCTAATTTTTAATTTTCTCTTTGATATTCATGATCAGCACAACAAGAATTGGCTATTTTTTTTAATTTACATTTTCATTGTTGTACAATGTAATTTATGAACAAGTACATAATAAATTACTACTGTAAGACAGTAAGAATCCTATTACAATCGTAATACATAACTGTACAGCTATCTCAGTATCTACAAGAAACTTACGAGATAAAGCTACGTTCTCATATCAATCATTTGTTATGGTAATTTGCTAGGAGACGTCGTTGCATATAGACCACAGTTAAACGAAGTATTTTCCCTGGACCAAAAATACAAAATACAAGATACGTTCCTCTTTTCATCTTATTATGAATAAGTGTCGGGGAAAGTGTCTTATTTTAGGTTATAATTCAGAACTTGTTCAATATTTAATAAGATGTATAGGATTCGTGTAAAACTGGCCTATGTGCAACGACGTCTCAGAACTTGTTCAATATTTTATAAGATGTATAGGATTTGTGTAAAACTGGCCTATGTGCAACGACGTTTCCTAGCAAATTACCGTTAACTTAACGTCATTAATAGCTGTCAAATTTGCTTAAATTAATAAAAAAAGAGGAGAAAATAAAAACATTTCAACAAATACCCACTATTTACCTATCACATGACTGCAGAGAAAAAAAAATTTGTCTTCATTAAATTAATGCAATTGTTTTTGTTCTAGATTATTGTTTTTGCAAATTAAAGAATACACAGTACACAGATATGTAAAACACAATTTCTACAGTAATTTTAACACGCATTGAATAAATGCACTTGAGATTCATAATCAATCACCATTGTAACACATTGTGGTAACACCAACACTATGAATGAACCGCGAAACAATTTAAAAATTATAAGAAATCTCCCATAATGCATTACAATGAAATATATGACACATGATCTCTGAGTTTTAATCATTGAGTTACGACCTTTACAAAATGCCATGATTCACATTATTATCATCTTTGATATTAGCTACGAGATGGTAGTTTCCACAGATCACATACGTAGCTATGTTTTTCTTTTTTTATTTTCCAGAAATTTAATCCTACAAGTACCAGGCCACTGTTGGGCCCTTGCCTTTTCCACACGTTTATAACAAATTACAATAAAATATTAACCTTTCACAGAGGATACGTTCTACGACAAAGAATGCACAGAAGAAGTCCATTCTGTACTCTTTGGTCTAAGTTGCGCCTTGGCTGATTGCTCTGCTCTGCTGTCATCAGGATCGCCAACATTAACTTTGTAAATAATGGTTCTTTCGAGGACGATATTAAATTTGTTAAATGTACATAAATGTAGCTATGTACATAAATGCAGCAGAGGTTTTCCAGTTGCAAGAAGCATATCCTCAGAAACAAAACATACTGAAGACACAAGAGAGACACATTTTGGATTCGAAACGGTGAAAGAAAATGAAAAGGCTGAAAAGGGTACGATGAGCTGGTGTTTCAATTTCTTGTAAATTAACAAACAAAAAAGTAATTTCGGATGAAATAATATTGGGATTTCGTCTAAAGTAAACGTGATATTAAGCTGTGTTTGAATATTTTAAGTTATACTTTCATTTAATACCGTAGGGTACGTCATGTGTGGGAACATAACCTTACCCTAGTATAATCTTTATTTCTATATTCTCTTCACTGTAGATTTTGTGTGCCTCATTTAGTGGAGTTTTTCTGGACAGTTACAGAATGAACTATAAAAACATCTTGTTTCAGATTTAATTTTAAAATATCGTTAACATTCACTATGTAAATCATTTTAATGTTTTCTTCACTTGATAAGAACTATGTATGATTTCAGTCCATTCCGTATTCGAGACGGTGGCCAACAAGTATGATGTTATGAATGACACCATGAGTTTTGGTATTCATCGATTATGGAAAGATATATTCATTCAGAGGCTGGGTCCAACAGCTGACACTCAACTCTTGGATGTTGCAGGAGGCACTGGTATATGTTCTATGATTACATATCTTTAATTGACAGTGATTCTAGAATTGTGACAGAAATATACAGATTTATTCTTCTTATTTCAGGTGATATATCATTTCGATTTTTGAAATATCTACGGCTAGCTGGAATCTCTACTGGCAGTGTAACAGTGTGTGATATAAACAAAGCAATGTTGGAGGTAGGGCGCTCACGAGCGGAGAAATTGGGCTTCACTGGTGAACAAATAAACTGGCTTCACGGTGATGCAGAACAATTGACTGTTAATGATTCTTCGTACAATGCATATACAATAGCTTTCGGAATTAGAAATGTGACGCATATAGACAGAGTTCTGGAAGAGGCCTACAGAGTTCTGAAACCTGGTGGAAGATTCATGTGCCTAGAATTCAGTCATCTCAACAATGAAGCGTTGCAATGGTAAGTGTCTTCCTGCATAGAAATGATTTCCCTTTCCTCCTTTTAACCTCCTGCATTCATCTGCTTGCTTCAGATAATAACGTACAAGACAAAGGATATTTCAGAATATGTATGATAAGAACTTTCTTGTGTTAAATTTTAAATTTAAATTTAAATTTGTGGTTTTGTTTTGTCTTATGTATTAGGAACTGGTATGTTGTAAACCACAAAAACCAGAAGAATACAACACAAACACAAGAACACAAAAAATACATCACACTAACATACGAAAACAAAAACACACATAAAATTGCAACCTCATTCAAGAAATTAAATTACAACATCGCATACAGAACAAATAACACTCTACAAAAACATCTCAATAAACAAACAAATACAACCACACAGGCGTATACAAACTCAAACCTGTAACAACTTCTACATAGGACAGACAGGCAGATCATTTCAAACACGTTACAAAGAACACATCACAGCCATAACAAAATTACAAAACACCTCCACATATGCAGAACACGTCACAAATGCCAACCACACCTACAGAGACATCAACACAGACATGGAAATACTGCACATCCAACCAAAAAGCCAGAAACTAAACACACTAGAACAATATGAAATATATACAGACACACGAAAACACACCCCAACGATATTCTCAACACACAACTCAATTTCAAAACACATACACTCTTTGGCTCTACACTACGAACGCACCCTCACAGGAAACAAGAGGCGCCAAGACCAACAACGACCAGTTCTGAAGATGACCCAAAATAGGTCGAAACATGTTAACAAGGTACGTTAAAATTTAACACGAGAAAGTTCTTATCATACATATTCCGAAGTGATACAGTGTTAAAAGTTGTGTAATCAAGATGTACAAAGGATATGATATAACTTGTTCATATAGACGAATCCCCACTTCTCTTGACAGGAATCACGTATATATCCTTTGGGTAACTGTTTAATATGCCATCATTATTTCATAAGTGTAGATAATATTTCATTCTTATTCGAGAGGTTCGATCCCAGGGGCAGGCTATTCTGACTTCGACTCCAGGCAAATGCTGGAATAGTACCCTTTTTTTGGCTAATAGCAGGTATCCTACTTGACTTTCGTCATTCACCCATATGAAACTAGTTGTGAGACCAATTTACCGACAGATTCGTTGCCCACGAAGCACCATAGGAGGTTGGTCTACATCACACCCGTAATGAGATGATGATGGAGATTTGTTGAAGTGCCATAGGGGAACTAGAGCTCCCTGAGAAAACCCCTATGTTACCCGATCCACAGGCTTGCCCAGCACAAGTTATAAATCAGAGATACCTACACCGGGGATCAAACCTGAGTCCACAGGATTATAAGTCCAGCATTCTAACCACTAAATCACTGAGGTGGCATAGTACCAATATAATAAGCCATAATTCGACTCCTTCCCAGTCCTAATTTTAATTAACCATCATTACTTTTCTTCTACTCCAGACTAGCCAGCCCGGGTTCAATTCCCGATGGGGTCAAAAATTTTCTTGTAAAATTTCTACCTCGGAACTAGGAGAGATGGCTGTGCACAACTTTTAATCACTAAATTGTGCACCAATATGCCTGGGTTAAATCCCAAATCTCTCCGCACATGTCAAGGGAAGGCATATGTCACTGTTGATAGTGATTCATCTGTCGGATGGTGACGTTAAGCCTGGCAGCTCCCTTCATGCTATTCGACAGGAGTGGGCTACGTGCCAGCACTGAGTTTCCCCTTCTCCCTTCCTTGCCTTCATCATCCTCACCCATTCCCTACACTACACTTACACGAACACTTAACATACACTCACCCTAGTACACGACATAACTCTTGACAGATACAGATCATGCATAATGTGGCCCGCCAAAGTGCAATTTGAAAATGGGTCACAGTCCTGCCATCTATCTACAGTATGCGGAACCCGAACCACAAAAAGTGATTAGACACACTAGACATTAAACACACACACATACATTTTTCTTCTATGATCCTGTCATCTATCACGATAGGTCTGTCACCAATCTGTCGAAATTTTGCATCCAGCAAAACATGCCGTCTGTGAGTAAAATAAATAGTGTGGAACATTGGTGGTTCTTTATCTTTATCTACCCGTATTATTATTCCTTGAAATGAGTAAACAAAAACGAAAACAACGCTATTCATGATTATATGTATAATAACATACATTCTGTAAGTAGTTGAAGATATAATATCCGAAATATCTTCCTAGACCAGCAAACTTTGTGAAAAATTCAATTTCTGAAGCGAAAGTAGTTGAAAGCAGAATCCATTACCCCCAGTGATAGGATGATGGGCAAGAATAATGAATTGCTTATTTTGAGGAGTATACGATATATTGCAACCTGAGAATAATACTGTCGTAACTACCAAAAGTTAGTTTTGAACTAAATGCAAGATAAACATTTCAAAGTCCTACCGGGATTACCAAGTATTAATGAGTCCTGCAGACTTTACCCTTGAACTTAGAATATATATGTAAACAAACTTCCCCTAAAATAGGGGTTGTCCTGAAGGACAAAGTATACCAAATATACAAGTATTAGTAAATGCTTACAATTTTTTGAAAATGTTTTCGTGAGAATTATTATTATTATTATTATTATTATTATTATTATTATTGTTATTGTTGTTGTGTTACTAATTTACTTTATATATATGTGATTTCTCAGACGATAGATTGAATATTTTAGAGCTATCAAAGAAACAGTATTGGCCAAAAAGGATTCAAGATTGAACTGAATTGAGAGTTCTACCACAGTCTAGTATATACAGTCATGAAGCTTGAGTTGTGAGGGTGCTAGGAACAATAGACTGTGCAGGTACTATTTCGCATTGTCTGTGATGAGGCGATAGTAGCAATCCAAGTGGTTAGCAACTACCTATGGATGCATATTTACTACGTAATGAGCTTCGTGACTGTATATACTAGACTGTGGTTCTACTGTTTGATAGAGGATTAAATAAAGATTACAAAACTGCCTGTAACTCAAAATTCAATTTTTGGAAGTTAACGACAGTATTATTCTATGGGTGCGATATATTTTTATTATTATTAGGCCTCACGAATTTGGATCACCAATAAAATGTAGATATCCGCAAAAAATTAAAAATAGACAATGGAACTGGTGATGTTATATATGTTATCAGAAAAAATGGGTTCAACACATACAAAGAATGGACCCATACCACATCCCAAAATTAGCTCTACAATATAAAGCTATTGACAAGAGAGACTTGGGAAGACCACAGCAACAGTGGACAGGCCAGGAACATTTTAAGGAGTTTTTATGGAACAGGACTTGGAGGACCTAAGCCGGATTGGTTCATGATGATGATGACGATATTTTTTTCTTGGTATTCTCTCCACAAACTTCGAACCTGATATGACATTTAATAACTAAATCATTTTACCATTGTTAGAGGACTTTTCAGGTTTAAGAGTGTAGCTGTAACAATCAATCTACGATTGTTGCCTGGTTAAGTCCTTTTACCATTGTTAGAGGAGTGTTCAGGTTCAAGAGTGTAGCTGTAACAATCAGTCTACGATTGTTGCCTGGTTAAGTCCTTTTACCATTGTTAGAGGAGTGTTCAGGTTCAAGAGTGTAGCTGTAACAATCAGTCTACGATTGTTGCCTGGTTAAGTCCTTTTACCATTGTTAGAGGAGTGTTCAGTTTAAGAGTGTAGCTGTAACAATCAGTCTACGATTGTTGCCTGGTTAAGTCCTTTTACCATTGTTAGAGGAGTGTTCAGGTTCAAGAGTGTAGCTGTAACAATCAGTCTACGATTGTTGCCTGGTTAAGTCCTTTTACCATTGTTAGAGGAGTGTTCAGGTTCAAGAGTGTAGCTGTAACAATCAGTCTACGATTGTTGCCTGGTTAAGTCCTTTTACCATTGTTAGAGGAGTGTTCAGTTTAAGAGTGTAGCTGTAACAATCAGTCTACGATTGTTGCCTGGTTAAGTCCTTTTACCATTGTTAGAGGAGTGTTCAGGTTCAAGAGTGTAGCTGTAACAATCAGTCTACGATTGTTGCCTGGTTAAGTCCTTTTACCATTGTTAGAGGAGTGTTCAGGTTCAAGAGTGTAGCTGTAACAATCAGTCTACGATTGTTGCCTGGTTAAGTCCTTTTACCATTGTTAGAGGAGTGTTCAGTTTAAGAGTGTAGCTGTAACAATCAGTCTACGATTGTTGCCTGATCAAGTTCATTTGCCATCGATAGAAGGGTGTTCAATTTTAAGAGTTCAGCTGTAACATGTTCTGGTCTGTAGCTCACGAACCATCAATAGTGTGTGAGCTTTGAGTGCGTCTTCAGTGTGGTTTATATATTATTTCGGAGTTTTAAGCAGTTAAAATGCCACGAGATCCTAATCTATCTGTAAAATTACGACCTCATGTAAATATGAAAGGTACAATACAGATATTCCTTTTACATTTTCATCATTTTTGTAAAATTTTAGCCCATATATACTTACGTACATATCTAGCCATTTTATTGAATATAAATCGTAGCTCTGGTAATAATTAATTAGTTTTAATGATGAACAACTATTTAAGAGATTTTGCCACCATAGTAAGGGCCGGCGCAGCTGTGGACAGTGAAATTGCATAGCAGTAACAAAATAAATCAACCCACTCTACAAGTCTTAACTGTGGTTTAACTTCCATGGTTGTTAAATACACGGGTTAAGTACAGTAAAATAATGGTTTAATGTTATGATTGACACTGCGTGGGTGAACTCTCATGTGTGGAGGCTCGGCGTTGCCTTGCCCAATAACAATTCATGAGTCCCTAACGTCATCCCTGGGTCATGAATTGCGATTGGGCAGGATAAGGCCGAGCCTCCATGTGAGTTCGCCCACGCAGTGTCAATCACCTTACATATCACCCACCGTAATAAATGAGCCGTTCAGAGCAGAAGTGGTGTAAGTCAAAAATGGGTAATGAGATTTAAACATTCTGTAAAATACAGCGCAAAGTAGCAATTAATATTCAATTTATTTAAACTATTAGTAGTCAGTGGATAGCAAGAAGGACATATTAATTGCTACTTTGCGCTGTATTTTACAGAATTTTTACTTTAAACTTCATTACCCAATTTTGACTTACACCACTTCTGCTCTGAACGGCTCAAATAAGCATTTTCAGAATACTTATTTTTGGAGTACGGTACGTAAGAATCACATATAAAATTAAAAAAACTTAAGTGCGCGGCGACGAAAAGAAAGAAGTTGTTTTTCTCTGTACTTCGTATAACACGAAATCTGTTCCGTTAGCAATTTAATTAAAACTTTTTTGGGGGGGGGGGGGAGGTGAAGTTTAATGGGAAGTTTAAGGCACTACTGTATGCTTAATTGAGATACGTTTGTTTTTTCTTAAAAGGCGGCTATTTTTCCTGGATCAAATATCCTATTTTCACTTCCAAAATCACTTTAGTTTCCCGTGCGAAGAGAAAACATTTCTCACGTACTGTACGTGACTGCATACCCAAATGTCAAGGTCACTGACCTTATATATACAGTATAATTCATATTATTTTCCTCCGTACTGAGCGAAATGTTAGCCCATCATTCTTGTTACGTAAAATATATAGACCTATATGTAAGTTGACATCGTAGTATAATACTGTCATAGGCCTAAACTCTAATTGTGAATATCTAACAGCAAATTTCCAGAAATCGTGTACTATCTACTATAGCTATGAAATACACAGTCTAAATGATTAACAAGTGCTCACATGCAGTTACATTTCGCACTTAACCTTAAATCTGAAACTGTGTAAACAAATGACTGAGAGCAAATATCGAGCTGTACATCCTTGTTCCATCTAGTGGTGGAGAGAAGAAATTCTTGTACGATGTTCAGGAACTAGGCATCAGGTTATACAGCAATGCCTGTCAGGCTTCAGAGTTGCCAGGGGTCGACCGTACAAAGTGAAAGAGGGTGGGAGGTATGATATTTCAAACACGGCAGATATCGTAAAGACTAGTACAGAATGGTACGACAACGCTCTGCCATTGTAAAAGTATCTCCCTTCCCCATTTTTTTCTTTTTTTGTTTACGAAGAATGTGAATACCTCTAATATTGATTTATGCTTGCTAGGTTGCCACAACCCTGGGTTCGTGTTATTGATTAATGATTTGGTGCTGGCAGCAAGTTAAGGATGTACTTCTCTAGAAACCTATGTTCACAATGTCCACAGCTAGGTAGCATCTTGAGCTTCACATCCTCCAGATATAAATAACATAGGTTTAGTTGCTATGGAAACCAGCCACCCACCCTGCTTCCTCATAATGCCGCACAGGAAGCCACTTTCCCCTTCCCCCTTGCCACCCCGGCCCATTCACACTCATTTCAGGTTGGAAAATTTATCGATATGTTTAATGAAAGGTCTCTTATGCCCGGACACCAACACAATGCCGTGAATAAAAAAAAAAAAAACTAATGCTCTGAAATAAAACTGTATGTGCGTGTGTTGGATAAAAATGCAGCAGAGAATTAAAATTTTATGTTGCAGGCTGTATGACCAATACTCCTTCCAGGTTATTCCAGTCATGGGACAGCTGATTGCTGGTCAGTGGAAACCTTACCAGTACCTTGTTGAGAGTATACGACAGTTTCCCAATCAGGTTTGTTAAATCACTGCACAATTATTATTAATGGTCCTATAAACAAATGACCCTTTATACCCTTTAAAATTGTGTACTTTCTTTTCCAGGAGGATTTCAAATCCATGATAGAAGATGCGGGATTTCGTCATGTCAGCTACGAAAATCTAACATTTGGTGTTGTGGCCATACATTCTGGATTTAAATTATAACATACTGTATTAGAAGCTATAATTTTATTGTTAATAAATATGAAAAAAAAATGAATATCCAACTCTATTTGAATTCCTCATAACACCCAACCACATAAAATTTAGTTTACATTAATTTATGTTCACCAGAGACTAAATATTGTCATATGACCTGAGCATCCTCTTGTACACAATACTTACCATTTATCTTTATATATTTACTCAAATACTGATAAGACTGCAATAATTTGGAACACTCACTGTACCAAAGTTCAAAAAATGTTTACAGAAATATAAAGGAAAAATATCTTTAGAAATATCCACGAAAACTCAGTGCAGATCAATAATATGGTTTAAAAAGTGGCAGAGAATATCAATCTTGGTTAATTATTTTGGTGTATAATTTTCTAACTTGAATCAAGGTAGCTGAAACTTAAATAGCAGCACCTAAGACTTTATTTCAATGTAGTGAGAGTATTATGAATACACGAATCTAAAAGGATTACTGCTCTACTGGAAACTCCAATTTTAGGTCTACATATAGAATAGAAAGATAATATGTTACATTAAATTTGTAAGGTGGATTTAAAAACTACACACTATGTATTCACGTTAAGCTGAATAATTTATTACTTCTAATAACGATAAAATCTTTACTGATGAACGTTTTTGAAAAGTAGTAACTACTTCACTGTGTAAATATTGAAAGTTTGGTGGTTTGGTTCATCGAAACTAGTCAGTGTATCCAAGAATGAAAGATAAAATCTTGCCTACTTCACCCTATCTTAAAAAGGTAAGTACCTAATGTTTTAGACCAAGCTACTTCACATCTTTGAATTTTTCTTCTGCTTCTAATTCATATAGTGTTCAGAAAGCTATTTGAATTACTAAAACAGGAATTTTATTTTAGCACATGTAATTTAACTTCACACACTTTCCTTCAAAAATTGGGGCTATTAATTTCTCGAAACTATTAAACTTTCTACCAAAATTCCAAGGAAAAAAAAAATGTGCTATTAAGGTAATGAAAAATCTTCTCATACAGGATTTTGAAAAATAATTTATCCCATATCACCAGCACTTAAAACAATTCCTAGAAATTTATTTTACAACAAATGTATTCCCTGGACAAATTTGCAACTTTAACAATCTTTCTATTTAATTTTCAGACATGCTGATTTACTTTTTCAGAGAAAATCTATCTCTTGCAACTGCCACATTCCCATTTCAACAGAATTGTTTCAGATATTTGAATACTATTCGGAGACTAAGAGGAAGGCAGAAAATAGGAAAGACTGGAGACACTGGGTTTGCCGTGAAAGACCTACCCTTGGACAGAACACTATGAATGGAATATGAACACAGCTCAACTTTCTCAAACTCAAACTGGATCCAATGCAGAGTAGCATCTACAATCAGCGCCACTAGAGGGGTAGGAGGGAATTGGAGGTAATACAGTAATATGCAATGTATCAGATTCCTTACGTGTCATCACACTTTTAAGAATACACTAAAACAATTATAGGATAAAAGTTGAAATCCTTACAGACAGTTAACACATCACTGTGTTAGCTTGAACAAACATCACAAATTATTTTTAATATATTCCATCTCTGCAATCAAGTAGAACAGCACAGCAGTATTTTCATGAAATACGCGGACGCCAGCCTCGTGTTGCTTGGACCACTGAACCACTGAAATTCACTGGCAAGGACAAAGGATGGGCAAAGGAGAAGGCCATTCAAATATTAACAAATGTATTTAAACTTGTGATATATCAGTTTAATGCATGTTGTCTCTATGTTAATATAATAATTATAATACAGAATACAGAAGAGTGTTTACATCTGAATAAACATCTCCGAAACGAGTAGATAATTTCTCTAGAGAGCACCAACTCAATGACAAAATAGCAACCAGGAAAATACTTGTGTGATACAACATTACGTTTAGAAAAGTGAGACACTGGTCGCACAACTCGTGTTATCAAATGTCTAGTTGGGTGTTGTGCGAATTATTTTTTTATTTCGTTTTGTTTTTTTCTTTAAATATACTTTTTTGCACAGGGCTCCATTTTGGCAAGCATTAACTTTTAAATTGAGACAACCACCATCTGATGGTGAAATAGAATCTGCTAAGCAAATGCTGAAGCCCGCCACTTCTTTCAACACCTCGCCCCCCACTCCAACTACACAGCATTTCGCGTTATTTTCTCCAAGAAATAATACTTTATCTGAGAGACAAGATTCAGCATTGTCTATGCATCTTTCCAGAAGAATAATTCACAGCAATTTATCTGATACAATGGAGAAAAACATGTAAAAACAAAATACATGGTACCGTAAATTACAGAAAGTGAAATAATACATACAGTGGGCCTCTTCAGAACTTTACACTCACACACACAAACACCCGCACACACACACTCATAAAAAATTGACTTAACACTGTACTATTTATCTAGAGCAATGAAAACAAAAAACAAAAGCGATGGTTCTTTTTTCCTTGGGACGATACATCAAACAGCCGCTTTGACTTACTTCCTACAGCGTCTCTAATGAACACAATATCGGAACAAAGCTGCACAACTCATTTAAACAGCTATGTCGAGTAGGTACTTCTTTCAAGTACAACGTCCAAAAGATTCATCCATTCCCCCAATTATAACAAAACTCAAATTGGAAACTATGGAGACATTCACACCATTTACGATTGAAAAATACCAAAACAATGTCAATACTGTGGCTTTCCCCAGGGGTGGACTCACTTCCCTCATTCTAGAGCAAATAAAAGGTCTAATTTGGTTTAAAAAAATCAAATCAGGGTTACAAAGTCAAAACTGTGCCTTTGCCCTCCTGCAAAATTGTTTCGCCTGTTGAGAAAAAAAAATAAAATTAACTTGTGATTTGGTTAAGACATTAATCTACATGTGGGTAGCAAAGTCAGATTAGAGTTATTGAATTTATGAATAGTATGATTGCTCATCTTCCCCCCTCCCTCACCCCCCTTTCCCCTCCCTCACATGGCAATGAGATTTGTGAATTTGGGACGGATAGTGCATCATCTACCCGCTTTTGAACAGGAGGATTGCCACCTGGCCCAGGTAGAAGTAGATAAAGTGCCTGGTCTCGTGGGTAACATAGCTGCCGAAGTTACGTCCCACAATACAATGCCACGTCGGATTGTATTTCTTGTCAAACTCCTTTTTGATATATGCTGCAATATCCTGTAAAAAAATTTCAACACATTACAAACATGATGCCCCACAAAACCGACGGATGCGCTCACCAGTTCTTCCATGCAGACACATACTTTTTCAATGTTGTACTTTTCCAGAGCTTGTGTTGCACAGTCTACAGCATCCTGCTGCATCTCTTCCGACATATCAGCATTTTTGATTACAGCTTTGCGTTCTGACATCTTGTTTGACCTGCAACAATGCGTACAACACAAGCACTAGCACCAACCGGATAGAAAAAAAAATTGAAAAATTCATTGCTTTTAATGCATGCAGAAATAACCAAGTTTCACCTAAATCATGCAATTACAATCTGAGATAGAACACAACTAATCAAGAAATTGTAAATTAATCGCAAACCTGACGAGGTTACTTCTCGCAACCCGGGACAGTAGCTGTCACTTCTAACTCCATATCATGGCAGATAATGCCAAAGTGCCGAGCATATTATATAAAAATGGAAAAATATGGAATAATCCTCCCAGTCCCATAAGTGAGCCTTATATGGCAATGAAATATTAAATATTGAATAAAAATCAGCATCCAACCACGACTACGAACTGAGGCAAGAGGGAAATGTAAAGAACGTCAATTTGTGTAAAATAAACGAAAAGAAGGTGTTCCTTACCTTAAATTATAAACTAATGCTTAAACTGGGTGAATTATTACGCTGCAGCACTTACAAAATGCCTTAAACAAAGTATGCCGTCGTCTAAATGTGAAACACTATTTTTTCACAACCATTAACTCTTTGCGGGCAAATCTTCTTCATTGAAACTAAATTCCAGCGTTCTTATTGGCTAGAGCTCAGAGTCTTCTACCAGGGTCTTCTATCAACCCATCATGCAATGTACTGCAGTTTTATTTCTTCTTATTCTTTTCCATGCGCAGTGGCCTTCGTACAACAGTTGTAGGCCGTGTAAGCATGCAAATCAATGTCGTAAAATTTCGAAAACTAAAATATAGTAATTGAAGTCCAAATTAAACAAAAGAAAACATTTAGCGCAAAGCAAGCAGCCGTACATACAATTTTCAAAGAATATAGATTGAAAACACTTTGCAGTACCCCAGGCATTTTGGAGAATCCAATCCATGCACTACATGGTTATGAATTAGAATTCTGAATTACTGTACCAATTTATGTTCAATTTAATGGAGTCAGAAAATGTTGCTTTTATGGTACTGCTCATGGGATGTAAGTCTAGAAGCACAGAAAAGAGACACAGACCTGTCAAAATGAGCTTGTTTTGTAGCTACATTTTGAAAGGAGAAAGCCCAGTGACATTTTGGCGAAAAGCATTGTACATCAAAGCAATATAATTTTCCAATTCGGAATAACACTATCCTGCCCAATATATCGTGATTGCCGTGTTCCATTATAAGTGGCTAACTTATAAACATACTATAATTGAAATGCAAGAAGCTTTAAATATAATATGTATGTGAGATTTGATTTACCTTTAAATTGAAGATCAATGCTTGTCTTCCTTTCGAATTAGACTTTTCAATTACGCTCTTATTTTAGACACTAAACTACAATATTAAAATACCGAAAATATAAATATATATTAAATTATATGAACCACAAGTCCACTTATAAAAGACGAAATCGTATCCCTTTATATTATTAGTTTATATATGCCATAAAATCGTGATTTTCCGTGTAATGTTCGGCAACAATCGGTTTCAATCGATGGACCAACACCATGGGTATTAGAAAGTGTGACCAAACCCGGAATCTGTACAATAATCCGAAGGTTTCCATCTTTATTTCCAGAAATCGTATACAGAGTCCTCTATTGACGACCAACACAAAGACGACGACTACTATTTTGCGGTGACATTGAAGACCAAGGGATAATTCTTCATAATAACATAATCATTCAATACATGATACTTTTTACCGCTGATTAATTAACCATTTGTATAGTATAAGTACAATATTTTCTACTCCATAATAATGGCATGGGCTATAGTGTCGTTGAATTAACAGAGACGAGAAGTGCTAGTTTGGTGTGTATAATGACAGATGGGGCAACAATCGTTGAATTGATTAAATTCACCAAAAAAAAATGTAGGCATTGGAGGCGATGTGCTGTTGACCATTTTTTTTTATTAAATTCCTATGATATACTATGTGTAGCATTTTCAGCTCATGTTATATTTTGAATTATACAAAATTGGCAATATTGGATGCGATATAATTTTGTGTAAAAGATCAAATGTGTTGAAAGCACAAAAACATAACGCACGTTATCATAGAAAAAATATGTTCGTACAAAAATTATATTGTCATCGGAATTAACAAGTATTTGTTTCTTACGTCTATGAGCAGAAGATACTCAAAGATAATAAAATGTCATATTATTCCGTAACCTAGCAACGGCCTGTGGTTACTATTGATTTCTCATACTGGTCTGTACTGCAGATCTGCGCTCACTATGTTGACGTTAAATTTATTCAAAGGGAAGGAAAGACAGGAATGGAGAAGCGTTGCTAGACATTCTAGTTTTCTTTTTTTCAGTTTATAAAAAAATGTAAAAGATGAAAATATGTGGCCAGTTAATTTTTGTAACAAATGTTCAAATTTAATTAGCGCCTTCTGCTGGCGCACAATTCCGAACGGCTTGAACGTTAACTCGTTCTAATCCCATCGAACCCGAGAGCAATTCTGGTAATACAAACTAGCGTTTGGAGCAAATTTCTAAGGTGGACTTCCGCTTCTCATTCCAACTATTCCAAGTTCTAAAAAAATCCACATTCACGTGGCGAGTAAAATAGTGTCCCAACAAGAACACCGGATTTAATGTGAATAAATGCAACGAAAACATACAACAGATAACCTCTCACAAGGACAGAAAGTGTGGGCATATCTGGGAACATTTAGACCAGAAATTCTTTGTCACACGAAGTCATGCCCATAGACATGCCTTTGTCTTGATTTCTGACAATACTATCAGTTTTGTTGGTTGTATGCCACAGTTTAATTGCAAATTTTCACTTCATAAACGTTTTCACATTATGTTGCTAATAATAATGACTTTTTCTACTAATTTATAATAATAATAATAATAATAATAATAATAATAATAATAATAATAATACCAGTACCTGTTTCATTTCATACATCTCACAAAGATAAAAAAAAATTAAATTTTTCCTTTCACCATGTTAACAATGTCAAAAGAAGTGTTTATACAAATTCTGGCCACTCAACCGCAATTACGAAGGCCGTAAAAATAAGTTCGCCGGGCCTGTTAACAGAAAGAAAACACAATTTCATTGGAAAAATTTATTGGAACAGACATAGCAATTGTTGAGCTATTTTCAAACATATTCCCCACCGGAAGTGAGACATTTGTTGAAAATAGAGCAACAATTACTATATCCGTTTCAATAAATCTTTCCATGCAATTGTGCTTTTTTTTTTTCTGTAAACAGCCCCAAGAAAATCACTTTCTGAACGGCCTCGTAATTGCGGTCGAGTGACCAAAATTTGTATAAGCACTTCTTTTGACATTATTAACATGGTGGAAGACAAAAATTTAACTTTTTTATCTGCCCCCATCAGAATGTTTGCTTGTGAGCTAGTCATGTGACTATGAGATGTAGAACCTGTCAAATACAAATACATCATACTAGTATTGCTCGACCAAGGCAAGTGGAGCCGTGGGTGTAATGTGAACTATCGTGATGTCGTATTACGAATGCAGGAGCATACAAGTGGCGCTCCGGGCTGCATGACTCCACTGGCATTGGTCGAGTAATATATAAGTTATACATTTACAATAATAACTGTTTACACTTTATGTGGTTATTTGATTACATGCATAAAAATCATCAGTATCATAGGAATTATGTATGAAGAGATGGTTTTCATGCTGGGCTTACAGTGAAAGATCTGCCCTTGTACAGAAAACTATGAATGAATTAACTAATTTAAGAGTTTGTTTTTGTTTGTATGAAAATTTTTTACAATTTCTGTAAGTTACTCATATTTCAATATTCTTGACATCTTATCTCTTATTTGGAGGTATTCCTTCGCTGTTGTCTGTTCTAGGCTTGACACAATATGCTGCAATTGAGCATATGGTCGTTTTATAAATAAAAATGTCAGAATTTCACATTTATGACAATTAAGGTATGTAATTTTCATTTTAGCAAACTTTCACGACTTGTGATTAACAGAAACCAAGCCTCTACCTAAATAAGGTGCAAAACAATACCATACCTCCATGCCCAAGACAAGAAAAACTGAACATTGCTTATGGGGTGCACACATTTGACCCAATTTTATTTTACTTTCAGTTATTCCGTCTTTTAAGATACTATATTTTAAATAAAGTGGGCATATATTCCATTCTACATTGTTATCCTTGGCTATTCCGTCCGTTGGATCTAACATCCCATTTTCATTTACAATTAATTTCAAACAATAGTGTTTCTGTAACAATGACATCACATTAAAGAAAGTAAACTATTCTTCACTTGCTGTAAGCCACATATGATAAATACATGGATTATAAGAACTACTACATTCACTGAATTAGCCACCAGATATTTCAGGCACCATACGGGAAAGGGAGTTTCTTTATCTTGGTAAACAAATGCTGCATCCACTATATGACATAAGTATGATATATGCCTTACTTACATATTTATTACTTTTCATAATTTAATTTTGCAGAAAATAGAGAATGGTGGAGCAGGAGCAATACCATTACAACACTTACAATATAGCTATCGACATTCTAAATTGTATGAGCTTATTTTCAGGAGGGAGGGCAAACTAACCCCTGGCACATGCCTTTGTTTTCAGTTCAGAACATTACAATCACTCTATTTTGAATGCTCGCCTGGTCTGAGAAGGGAATTAAAAGTTTTCAAACATGACAACTCAAGTATTGTCTCCAAGTAACATTCAAGATAGTTTTCACAATCTTGCAATTAATATCGGTGGCTAATTTTTTTATAAAGAATAAGTCAAATCTAAGTTATTGGCATTCTAACAAACTACAGGTCGCTTTTTGATGGGGAGTGCATCAGGTTTCTACACTTTTTTTTCCCTCTAAGGTTTGTTACAGATACAATGCATGGGTTTTTCCTTGTTTGCACTAAGACACAATTTTTCTGTCGGTATTTTGCATTGTCAATCACCGCTATTGTAAAAAAAAAATCGTACAATAAAATTTCTACCTTACGAACTCCTGTATAGTATAGAGTAATTCAAAAGTAAGTTACATTTTGAAATATGTATAACATTTTTAAAAATTAACGTGTACACAAAATGGTAACACATTTGTGTGTATCGAACAATGAGGTTTGTTAATTTATCACACTCATTTGTTTTGGTTAACATGTTTATGAGTCAAAAGTAAATTTACTTCTTATTGAATTTTTAAACCACTATCACTGACTATGTTTTAAAATGGTTTTGACTTTACCTCCCCATATTTAAACACCAGTTAACAGATTGTTATGTAACATCTTTGGTGATCACATAAGCAGACATTTTCCTAACACCTGGCCAGCACGTTCCCCTGATATCAAGCCATGATTTTTGGCTGTGGGGTTAGTTTTTTTAACTAATCCTACGACTATCAACGAACTAAAATTTGCAATTTCGCAACAAATTGAAGATATTCCACTAGAACTGTTAGTAAAGGCTATTGGCTGCGTTCAGCCGGAACAGCACTAATTCAGCTATTCATTTTTGCTGAGTTACAGCAGCTGTGAGTTGCTGAACGACCAGATTGCAAAATGTCTGCTGTGTTTACAAAGAAACACGCCATTGTTCTGTCTACTCCGGAATATAAGACACCATTAGTTGATATCTACCCCCTTCCACTTTCGCTGATTTGCTCAGGTTCGCAGCAAAAAAAAAATTTGCTACGAAAAATGGCGGCTGCTATTTCAGCACTGTCCGGGCTGAACACAGCCATTCACAACATAGAAGAAAAACTGTTGCTTGTTGAACAAAATGGCGGACATATTCAACATTTAAACAGGATCCAATAAACCCCATATCTTTATGAATATAAGTATGTTCTTGTTTTGTGTATATCTTAAATCTTAAAAAGGTTATGGCGACGTCAAAATGTAACTTACTTTTGAATAATCTGGTACAAAAACACTGAATTTTGAAGTGAATCCTTAGTACCGCCAAAATTATATGCATTATAATGTACCTTTATCTCTATTAACGAACACTTTTTGCCTTCATTATAACGAAATTAGAAAAACCCTAGTCAACTGTACTCCCCTCCAATTAGTGAATTCTTGTTTGGAACAGTAATTGCTGTACAAAAAATAGAATATGTACTAGGGAATATATTGCTGAATGTTACTCCTTCATAACTAAGTATGTATGTAAAATTTGTCCCTCAGTTCCGTCATGTAGAGATTTACTGTATTTTCAGCTGTTGATAGTATACAGTACAACAATGCCCTTTCGTAACTAAAACGAATCTACTGAAGATGAATGGTGTATGGGTTTGCAATTGTAAGAAGTTCTTGGGAGTCATTTTTACGGGGGGGGGACTATTTTACAAGTTGGGAGAAATACTTGTTTATCTTGCCAGTAGCAATAACATTCCTACTACATAGGTTAGTATGTAATGGTACAGACTTGTAATAATGTGTGTATCTAATGTCTACCCACTTCACTTACGTAATTCGAGTTCCGCATATTGTGGACAGATGGCAGGACTGTGACCCATTTTCAAGTTGCACTCCACTTCGGTGAACCATGCTATGGATGATGTGAATCTGTGGAGAGTTCTGTCGTGTACTAGGATGAGTGTAAGTGTAGTGCAGGGAATAGGTGAGGATGAAGATGAAGGGAAAACCCAGTGTCAGCACATGGCCTACTCCTGTTGACTAGCACCAAGGGGGGCCAGGCTTAACGTCCCCATCCAACAGACGAATCACCATCAACAGTGACATGTGCCTTCTCTTCACTGCAGGGAGATTTGGGATTTAAGCCAGGCTTATTGATGCGCAATCTAGAGATTAGAAGTTGTGCACCACACCTCTCCTAGTCACGATGTAGAAATTTTACACGAAAATTTCTGACCCTGCCAGGAATTGAACCCGAGCTGACAAGCTACCTCAGAGCTAACTTGGCGGACATACTTACAATGTTCATTTTTGTTTTGCAGAAAAAAAATCAAAATTAAAAAAAGAAGCGACAGTTGGATAATCCAATGATTGGTTAATAGGATGACAGGTAATCGGGGTTGTACTGTATAAAAAAATAGAGAGTGTAGATCATACATGGGCACAATTTTCGGTTACGTGAGGCACTCTATTTGAAATAGTTTACTAGGAGAGGAGACTGCAGAGTAGGATGGGAAATATAAACTGCTGTGACCTGCATCACCTTATTGTAATCGCTAAGGCGGTCAGTGGCGAATTATTAGGAAAGCGCTTGGTTAACGTGAGAGACTCGAAAACTTTTATTCAATTTAGCAAATTAATTCGGCAGCTTTAATCATAAACCTCTTTACTATTTCTCCATCACTGAATTGATTTAAATCACAGGCGAGAAATTGCGTTAACTAGAGTCTGTGTGATGTATCTTGTCTCACTGTGAAAAGAGAGAGAAAGGAGATATGTCTTACTTCGTCTGTGTTGTTATGGCGATGGGGGAGTGGAGCGATGCCGTCCATCCATCCAGTGGCGGAAGGGACCAGTTGATACATTCTGTAGCGCAAAATAAAATTACAAAATATCTCTCTTCGTACTGTGTAATTCCGTCACTGAGCTTGTCTTTCAAGAAACTGAGTTCCGGCAGCCTGTACAATAACAAGGTTTTGAAAGGAATCCTGAAAATTTACAACCCTTCTATAATCTCCACCCTCATTTGAAGGGACTTGGTTTTATTGCTACTGAGACAAGATAAACCTTACCAGGTATAGCCAATAATATTCCATCACGTTGTCTACGTTTATTTTCTTGAATATTCTGGCATTAAGATTACTTAATAGATTTGCACGTTCTCAACCTAAAATAATTTCAGAAAATCGTATTTCGTTTTCTACGCACATTTGATATATTTTTTTTTTATAAATTTCTTTTGGAAATAATGCGTACAAACAACATTTAATTCCTCGTACCTTTTAATGCAGCGTGTTTAAGGTATAATGTCGTATTTAATATACTATGCAAATGTTAAGATCATAAATTTTCTTCGGAATAGTACGAAAAAATAACATTTAATTTGTCTTACCTTCTAATTCAACATGTTCTTTATGACATAAGGAGTAATGTCGTTGTATATTAAATTTATTAATGCCTAATAGGATTTTCGAGCATAACATACATCGTATGTTATCCCCTTCTAAACAGCATAAAAAAAAAAAAAACTCCCATTTCTCATGAAATAATCGTTTTCTAATGCGTACACACTGCTTTGATAATGCCATTATGCCACCACTGATATTGTTTATGAAACTGATATAGAACCTGCCCACACCTAAGAGCTACATGAGGGAGGAACGGGGACTGTGAAGATGTCACCCAGAGCGATAAGCTCTGTGAAGGTCAGTGAGGCACAATGCCCATGTATGGTGTAGATAAAGGAACTGAGAACAGTGAAGGACGATAATAAGGACTATAAAAGTTAATGAAAAAGCAGTATAAGGGATTGTAGTATTAGAAGAGATATTTGGTAAGACTGTAGGATAGTTAGAAATTACATTGTAATGGTGAAAAAAAAAAAAAAAAAAAAAAAAAAAAAAAAAAAAAAAAAAAAAAAATGCAAGTCCACCATGACAGATAATATGTATGTAAAGTTGTTTGACAATAAAATATATTTGGTACTCTTGAAAATGATACAGTAGGAAAAGGGTAAGAACAATAAAATTGGATACTGCTACAGTCTTAGAGTCACTTTATTTGTTGGAATCTACAAGAAATTATGTACAAAGATGGGGGGAAAAAGCTTATAATGTAAATAGCTAAAACAGGGACCTTAAAAAATGCGTATAAAATGTGACCTACGATAGAAGCTGCATATTGATGTGCCATGCCTTCACACTTCACATGGTCATGGTGACATTTTTCTTATGTTATATTTTGGCCCTGCTGGCAAGAAAAAGGAAACAACTCTGTAGAAATTCTTAATTACTTTAATAACACACATATCTTTACGTTCATTTCAATTTCTTTCTAATTAGCAAACTTTTTTTTAACATCACCTTCAACTCCTGGGAACAATGGTTACAGATTATTTACGTATCTGATACATTGCAGATTAAAGTACTCATTGAAAGGACAAGTCAAATCCACAACATAGAAAAAAACAAGAGGACTTCTAACTCAACTATTCTTTTGAAATTTCAGGTACGGATTTGGAAAAATGTGCACAAAATTAGTAATACAGTAGAACCCCGATTATCCGTCACCCTATTAACCGATTGGCGGATTATCTGTCTATTTCTCGCTCTTTTTTTTTTCCTTCAGAAATAAATAACTTATATGAAGTGCTGTTTTGTACATATTAGTAGGTTCTACATTTGTTTTGTTAGAGAGTGTCACTACACAGCATTGTCTACCAATACAGGATGGGGCAGAGCAACTTGCTTATTTCAATTTGGTGCCCTGAAGCGACAGTTGCTCCGAGGAGGGTTGGGGTAAGTACATTCGAGAGGACGGGGCATAAAGTTGTAGCTCCGCTTAGTTTAGTTAGGATTATGGAGTGGATGACGGCGGAGCGCGCGTTCACTGTCGAGGCATACTTTTCTAACGGTCGCTCAATCATCGCCACGCATTCCGCACCCATTTCAATATTGCGCCCTGTGTTCTTGTTCTTGGCCGGCAGTAAATTGTTTCATGGGTAAATAACATCAGGGAAACTGGTGATGTGAAGAAAAGAAAACCTGGGCTTCCACGAACAGCAAGGTCACCACAAAACATTGATATGGTAAGACTTTCTGTTGTGTGATCCCCTCAGCGTTCTGCTCGCAAACATGCAGCTGCTCTTGGGCTGTCTGCTCGTTCTGTGAGGCGAATCCTTCATGAAGAACTGAAATTTCATCCCTACAAATTGGCGGCAACACTTCTCAGGACGCCTCATCTCCTTGAGGGGCGATCTGCACTGGCCTGCACAGTCGTCTGATTTAGCCCCCTGCGACTATTTTTTATGGGGCTATCTACAATCACTTGTTTACAATGATCGTCCTAGGACCCTGGCTCATCTGAAGAACAACATTCGTCAAGCTGTTGCCAACATAACCATCGATATGCTGGAAAGAGATGAACGAAACTTCCGAGTTTGATTAACGCAGTGTATTGAAAATAATGGACGCCATCTGCGTGATATCTTTAAAACTGTGTAAACATAAAATTTACATGTTGTACTTGATGTTGTTCAAAGAATTAAATATATATCTGCATTATTTTTGTTGTAATTGAATTTCTAAATAAGCAAGTTGCTCTGCCCCACTCTGTATAACTTGTATATAAAAATATGTCTTCCACTAGTGTTAATAGAAAACGTGTTTTGCTAAGTATCGAAAAAATGGAAATAATTCAATGGTTTGAGGAAGAGAAACTGTGGCTCATCTCGCATCGGAATATGAGATTGAAGTTACAACTGCGCGATTTAATAAAACAAAACGAAGATAAAGTGTAAAAAGTATATAAATCTACAACATAAAACCTCCTTTATTCCTATCTTTCCTGAGACAGTCATTACAAAGGGCTTCTTTGGCCCTTAAAAACCTGTCGTTGACAACCAGACTTAAAATTAGTGAACTTCTGATCCACTACCTAGCGAGTTAAATAGAAGATCATGGAGGAAATTACAAAATCTTCCATGGTACAGATTATCCGATTTTTTCGATCAACCGTTCAGTCCACCCCCTTCATTACCACAGATAATAGAGGTTCTACTGTATAAGACAAATCCACATCACAGAAAAAAAAAGAGAACTTCTAATTCAATTATTCTTTCGAAATTTCAGGTACGGATTTGGAAAAATATGCACAAAATTAGTAGCAGTGAGATCCTGACTTCGATTGTAGTTGGCTGTGAATGTTTTGCTTACCCAGCCTCCCTAATATTTTCAACATATTACTTTTCAATACCTTCTACTACAAATAACTACACTCTAAAGAATGTATCATAATACCGATACATTAGTTTTCAGAAAGAAAATTACTTTTTCTGATTGCCTAGGACTCAATCCAACAATTTTTCTTTAAATAAAACACCTTAAATCGAACTCTCTCATACTAAAAGTTGTAATGTCCCCTGTAAATCTAAAATTTACAATATGTTGTAAAGAATATCAGTTCTCTAGTTTTCAAGATCTTATTGTGTAAATATACAAAATATGAACATATAAACTGAACGTCATCTTTATATACAATTTTTTTCTAGAGCAACTATTTTTTAATTACCCCTTAACATTCAAAAGTTCCTGTACAACGATACTGCAGATAAGTAGCCTAATCGTATTCTTAAAACAAACGCCATTTTATCCAGTCACAAAATCAACAACATATCAAAGTCACTTTATTCCGAGGAACGACTTGGAGTACATGATAGGGCCTTACTATGTGATAAATCTCGTTAACATAACAGTATCTTCAACTTCAATTTATTATACAAACCTTTTCCGCTAATACGAAAAATAACTGCAGGTAAATATAATCAACTAAACATTTTATTAATACTCCTATGGCAGTATTGACTTTAGATAAAAATCAAAGTACTTACTCTTCAAACCTATCTTTAGACAGTTGACGAAACAACAAAGTATTAATAATACGTCTACAACAAAGGAGCCATTAGTAAGTCAATTAATCTGTACACTCACTGTTTACGTATTAACAATGCCTTCTGCTAATGGATCAATGTAACGTAATACATACATTGTTAATAAACTTTTCAATAAGAGTTCATCACACGAAAAAATTTTACATGCATAAAATATCAGTCTTTCCAAGATCTGCACATATTGTCTGAAAGATTTTTCAAATTAATGAATGTCTAATTATACTAATACTAAGAAACAAATCAATTATTACACGATTACCGTTTTTTTTAACATTATAGCCTATGAACAGTCTACAAATTTATCAACTTAAAGTATGAAGTATTTTAAAACAAAATTACACTTCATAAAAAGGTACCTTACCGGTATATCTAATATAATAACTTATTGTAACTATGGGGAAAAAAAAAAAAAAAACTCCCCCAAACTCAAAAGTTACAGGAAAATGGTAACAAATAAATAGTCTTTCTTACAAAATAAACGTTATGCTTGCAAATAATTATACTGTAACAGTTCTGTGCTAGAGCTGTAATTGCAATGTTAGAGCTATAGGCCACATTACAAGCAAAATGATCTGGAGTGCATAATACACACTTGTGGTAAAATTAAATTTACACAAAATTTCTCTTCAGCTGGTGCTGACATAAAAATATATCATACTTTCTTATATAATATGTAATCATGGCTAGATGTAAACATATTTACAAATTATTTTCAACACTACAACCAGAAGATGCATTGGTATAACAACTGTAATTTTTCAATGGAACGTACACACTTCACATCTATGAAGTCTGTTTCCCTTTTAATTATATTAACATAGCGAGGTCCATTACAGAGAGAGGGCAGAGAGAAAAAGATGTCGTAGACGACAAAAATTTAAATTGGTATACAATAACAAAAATAAATATTTGACTCTCTTGTTTTTTCTGGTAGTCACTTTTTTTCAAGTCAAGAGAAGATATTTGTCTATTATAAAATCCTCATTAAAAGCATTCAAATTTGCGGAGCTGTTGCATATTTTAATTAAAGGTTTTGTAATTATAATTATCATATACGTATTGTAATTTTTCTGAACAATTCGTGATTTCCATATCAAATGTTTTCTTCCTGCATTTATGTAACTATTAACACGTCCATATAAATTAAGACATTTAGCTATTTAATAATTATTGCTGTCTGAAGTTTGATTTCAAGAAATGATATTTTAGGTTGGTCTCCTTTATTTTTTTAGGCAACTCTGGTCACTTAATTATGCTACAAACACTAGCAAGTCATAATACATCAGTGCCCAGTTTCTGGAAAGAGAGTATATAGAGTTATCTATGATTTAACATGTTGATATGTTTAAAATGAGTTTCCAAAACAACAGTTATCATCTTAACAGTGATCTGTGCTTCAACTGGTAACTGTGTCTCAGCCTGTAGCTACCTGGCTGTTATTATTGTTTCGAATAAATACCTATATGCGGTGCTACTGCATTACTGTTTCATAAACTAAAATAACTGATATTAAATAATAATATAGACCATAATAAATTAATTTACTATATTTTTTGTGTAGTTATTACACGGTTCTTTAATTTAAAAAGTCTTGCACCTACTAGTACAGAGCGTACTGTGTACCTGTCAGTCATATTACTACTGAAAACTTCTGCAAACAAAAATAACTATATAAAAAAACCCCTAACAAAATACTAGTAGAGACAACTATGAACAATAGATACTGAACTTGAAGTTACCTCATCTATTAGTTACAAGCACTGATAAATCTACATTTAAATTTCCAGAAACACATGAAAGTTATCAGTGCAGTTAAATTTATAAGAGCAGTAAAGTAACAGAGTTAACTGAGATGTACCAGAAACTGGGCATAGATCTTGCTTACCAGTCCTTAACCATTTTTAATCTTTAAGTATCTAATTTTCTATATATCCAAAAATATCTGTATCAATATAATTTTTGCTCTAATTGCAAGTAAACATAAATATACAAAATAAATACCTTGCTCTCAATAGATTTACACATTGATGAGGTAGGATTTTTAATCATAATCTAAATAAGCAGAAAAGCCCCTGAGAATAATCTGTCAGAAGGAGAAAGAGAGAGAAAGAGGTAACAAGAATTACAAGAAAAATTCCCCTTCTTTCTCCTTCCAAATTCATCCTTCTTTCGTATACTTGTAATAAAAATATACTTTTAGGCTTCCATAATAGGATATTAGAATTAGCTTAACAGTCCTGTGTTCATCTAAAAAATAATACCTACTTATATCTAATAACATAGCTGCAATTCTCATCAATACGATGGACAGTCTGTCTCACTGAATGGATTCACCTCTCTCTCCTGAACATTGGATAAACCAGTTCTTGAAATATTCCTTTTTTGAAATCAACCTTCAGTCATTGAATACTTGAGCAGGAAGATACAACTGACTGTAAATCACCATTGTTATCATCTTAGTGTCTAAGAAAGGCTTTTATGAGATGGCAGTGTGTGTGTCTGAAACCTCCACTTCCTTCACTAATAATTGCTAATGAAAAGATAAATTCAATCTTAACTGCAAATAAATATGAAATTCTTGAAGTTTCATTGATCCAAATTCTGTTCATGGACTGCAACGGCCAGCTCCAACAAAATAGTTCTTGTTTACTTTAAGTTACTGATCATGTCCGAACGACAAAGTGTTTTTTAAGTTCAGGCTCTTTATAAAATCTTCTGGATGTCATGTCATAGAGAGAAAACATTGTATTGATTTAAAGTTTTTTTTTTTTTTTAACAGCACGTTTGAACTTAAGTCTTCTGTCAGTCAACAAAAATTTTGATTTTGGAAGGTACTGGACCTAATACGTATTTAAACAGCATCTTTCACACAAGTTTCAAATTACGTATATTTTCGTTTCTTTTTTCATTAAAACTACTGCCATAGCAAAAGAAACAAAAAATTATCCTAATTTAACACGGTTTAATATAACAAATAATGCTTACAAAGATCTCAATCATAATGCTGCATGCAAATAAAATCGTACTGTTTTTTGAGTAGCACAACAGCTTGACTAGCATTTCATTTCATGATTTGTTATAAAACACTTTACCATCACTCAATAAACAAAGGCAACAAAATAATTTTATATGTACAAAATTATAAATGAAATTATTCAGAAACGTGTACTCTTACTGCAGATCTCTCATAAACATTAATTAAAATACGTAAATAGAAGGACTGGGGATAGCAAGCTTGCCAGAAAGATGCTAACAACTTAAATAAGAAAGTGTCAGATATAATAAATAAAAATGCTATCACTTTGATAAGGAGAATGTTGTAACAGACCAACACACAATGCTCTCTCTCTGTTTTATTTGGGAAAGGGCGTAGAAAAAGGGGATGGGTATGAGAGTTGCAATTTTAAACAGCCAGACATGTTCTTGAACACAAATTGCAGAGAAATTTGACCGGTAGTTCTCTCAGATTTTCCAGATCATATCAATCGACTTATTTCTGTGCAAAACTATTTCTCTATGAAGTATTATATATTATCCAGGTCTAACAATGTAAAAATAAAAATGTGGTAAAGGCAAAATATTATTCTAGTACAGTTAAACGCACACAGACAGTAGTTTTAAAGTGTTAAATATAAAAATATTTCATTTGGGGAGACAAGTTTAAGAAGAAATTCAACAATAAAAAAGAAATCCTCTCTGCCAATATTATAGGCACTATGGATAAATCATAGGCAAGAAATTCTGCTTCTAGTAACGTTTAAGACACAGAATTTGTGTTTGAGCCATTCATTCTGACAGAGCCTATATTTTTTAGTTGTATGTCATGCGCTTGTGCACTCCTTTTGGAGGGTATGGAAGTTCTGGCAGTGGAACATTATTCTTCTTCTTCACAGTTTTAATATTATTTCTATTGAAAAAATCAGTTCTGAGAAACCAGCTACTAGCCATCAGTCATCTTAGAAAAGTTCCCATCACCATATCCATGTGAAGGCGACTATGAATATAATTGAACTGATCTGGTGAGATAAATAAAATGAACAATGGATATGCTCTGTCTCACATCACTTGTAAGTGAACGTCATGAGAGCCTGATGAAATATTTACACAGATTACCATAACTCGCAGAGTATGAAGTACAAATATCCTAAATACAAGTAAATACACATTCCACGCCCTCAACAAATGCATTCTCAGAGATCTTCTGCATTGGCAATGTACCAAATTCATTATTACAGCTGTCGCAGAAAAAAAAAATCTTAACACAGGTGACTTCAGTGCTACCAAATTACTATTTCTAATATGCAGGCAGTGATACCAACTCCCACAAAAAAAAAATCCTATACTATTAAACAACAATTTCAAAGCTACAACTATCAGTCGTCAGTTCATATTCTTCTCGAACACGTTTTAAACATTTCTTTCTGATCATCACAAATGCAATGTTAAGATCATAAAAAGTTCTTTCTAACATTTGTTGAGCACAAATCTAACCCAATGGGCCACACGATCAGCTGTTCAGGAGTCAGCACATACGTTCAAAGCTTGCCAGCACAACACATACTGCGAGTTCAATACTGGAGATGGTGGCGTGCACTTACGAGGCAAGCCAAGGGTGATAGCGCAGCGACTCTCTGCTGCGATCGCCGTAGTCGTACACCACTTCCTCGCCCGCCATGATGTCCTCCTTTGCAATGAGCACTAGGTGTGGCTTGTTCAGGATGCACACTGTCTTTGTAACGAGATTCCCACTCCTGCTGTGGTTCACCAACCGGCCCAGGCGGCCAGACTCTGCGGTTGCGTCCACACTGAAATAGGCAATCCTCGTCAGTGCCTCCAGATACTTCTAAAATCTTGTTGGTCTACAATTTGGACTTCATTTCTAACGTGGGCGTGTGTGTAAGGTGGTCCAATCATTCAGCACAGCAGGTGTAACAAGTAGGATATGAAAATGTGACAAACATTTCTCTGATTGGTGGGGCCTATACAAAAGTCATATTGACGCACGAGTTTTGGAAGGTTCGGGTCTATCTTGCCAAGCTACACACGGATATCATTTCCAGGCAGGGGTGAAGGAATAATTTTAAAAGTAAATTATTCAAACACGTGACCAGTACGAAGCTACTAACTCATAGCTTCAGATTTAATTTTCCCGTTCCTTTATCCGATCGTGATTGAGGGACTATTTTACCTCCGGAGAATTTTACACTGAGGGACTCCATGAATATAAACAGCTTTTGCTTCAGTAAAGTCTCATTTTACAAAACTATGGATCGACAATTGGCTCTCTTCTGACAAAGGAAAAATTTTACAGTCTGTACAAAAGAAACCAAATGACCTGGAAATGTACAAAAACTTGCCCAGACATGTTCAAACATTTTTAACAAGAGCCAGAACAGGTCACATTGTCACACAATTGTACCTACACCGATTTCACATTTCTGATAATCCTACTTGTCTGTGGTGTAATAATCATGATGAAGATCTGGAACACATTCTTCTATACTGTCCATCCATAAACCACAAAAGAAGTAAATTAAAATCATTAGTACAGTTGCAGAAGACACAGCCCTGCAGTATATATTGACTACACCCCAACTCTGGCTACTAGCAACAGGCATCTATAATGAACACCGATCAAAATACCCCTCATTTCTCGTGAAAAACAACTGAACAGACTACAGTGGACTTTATGTTGCCAGCAAACAGCTGGATACATTAAGAAGATTGATCCTATCATGATTGTTGTATGTATTTTTATCACTGAAATTATAAATCTTCATTGTTATTCCACGAATTTTTAGTACATATTTTACTCATTTTTATGAAAATGTTTTCTTTCTTCCTCATTCATGTTTAATTTTCGTTTGTGTGTATATGTAATTTTCCTCAGTGTTGTATAGTTATAATTTACGTCTAAATTTGTAATATTGGTACTTGCATATTTATTGAGTGTAACTTTTTTTTTTGTCAGTAGGTTATTTTACGACACTTTATCAACATTTTAGGTTATTTAGCGTCTGAATGATATGAAGGTGATAATGCCGGTGAAATGAGTCCGGGGTCCAGCACCAAAAGTTACCCAGCATTTGCTCATATTGGGTTGAGGGAAAACCCCGGAAAAAACCTCAACCAGGTAACTTGTCCCGACCGGGAATCGAACCCAGGCCACCTAGTTTCGCAGCCAGTGTAACTTCTAGCCTTATATTATTTTGTAATTATTATTTAGTATGTTCGCATTATTTTACTCAACTTGTGCTTGTATGACTATATAAATTTTTTAGTGTTCTTTAAGTTCTGTAATCATTAACTTGTATTACTGCAAACTGTATCCACTTCTTTTGTTTCTGGCGAAGTGGAAGAGAAAGCCCGATGGCCTTAACTTCGCCAGAATAAGTAACTATTATTGTTATAAGGAAGGCTTCAGCTGCTTGTAATATTTTGAGTTGATTTTTAAATTATAGTAAATGCAGGTTGTTGCAGAATTTTAACACGAACCTTCATTCTGTGTCATACTGTTAGAGTAAACTGTGTTGTCAATGTATAACTATGCACATTTTTCTTTGCATTTTCATGGTTTGCTTGTTTCTCAATTCTTTTATTTTTTTGGTAACATAATTTAAACTATAGTTGCCCATATGTCTTATTTTTTATTTACCCCTCTCAAATACATAAGACAACAGAACAGATTTTAGCTAATAAACACTATTCCTTCAAACAATTAATGGCACAAAATGCTACTTTTAAAAATATTTTTGCTATAAATAGAAAAAACTAATGCTATAATTTAACACCTCTAGACTTAGGCCGGCTGCACACAGAATCAGACACGACATAGGTCGGCTCATCATGACACTATGTTTTGCTTTATATTGTCTCACAGCGACAGCTGATTTGCTGGATGTGTGGGTTTGGAAAACTGGCCTAGACTAGAAAATGGTGTCAATGAATTAGGACTGTTGATATCAGAAATTCTATTGTATCTGGTTATTACTTCCTAAGGATGCCTAATACATCTAAAAATCTATACAACTGAAAGAGTCTTAAAATTAAATATTACCAATACAGTGCACAAACGTCATTTTGTATGTTTATGACTAATTCACGGGTAATAATAATGAAAAATATATTAAATCAATAATGAGTGATAGTATAGAGCCCACTACAAATTATTATTATTATTAATTCAAGTGTCGGCTGGAACAACGTTATAAGTTACATTTGGTAAAATTTACAGGAGCTGCAAAAATGTGTACACGTACGTTGTTCCTATAGGGTAGCAAACTTCTAGTGGACAAATTTCACGTACTGCATTGATGGACAGTTGTAAGCCGAAGAGTATAGCAAGGTAACATGATATACAACATTATTACACGGAAATACGCTGAATGGAAATTTTGTAACTTACAAGGTTGCTCCAGCCGACGCTTCAATTATTATTCACCTGGTGCTTTCATCTTATTTGCAATTTCCTCCTACATTTTAGAAACCATATTATTGTCCTGACTTTGTACAGAACGTATCTTTCCTGTATTAAAACAATTAATTCATCTGTATCGAGCTCCATTATGAATAATGTGCACTACACAACAATTATATCTGTAGATAGTGGAAGCTTGCAATTGTGGGTGTGGTTACTAATGATGCACAGTACACTGCAGCATTTGCTCGCGACAAAGTTCAAGCAGTCATCCAATGTTGTCTTCCCACGTCTGCTTGTGACTGTCTCATCACAGCTGATTCTGTGTACACCCCAGCATAAGAAACCAATGGGAGACAAGTCATCGGACAAAATGTTGTGTTGCACCTCGCTGCAACTGATTCAGGCTTTAAGGTGCAAATTTATAGTCTAATTTCTGATTAGTTTCGTCTCTAGAAATCGGCATGTAAAGTGGCAGGAACTCAGAACCAACAATAATGTGTACGGGCTATTCCATCTCAAATCGACCGAAATATAGAGAAAATTGACCTTGCAATTTTTAATTACAATGAAACTTTTTCTGTCCGTTGACAACTGTGATACAATACTTTGTGCAAAGTTTGAGGCATCAGAACTTCATAGTGTTTAAATTAAAAATATTTTAATTTATCGTATTTTCATAAAATTAGCAACTTTAAACTGTTGTGGCTCCGAAACCCTTTCACCCAATGATCAAAATCATGGTTTATTTTGATGCTGAGAAATTAAAGTTTATACTGACATGTAAACAGTTTTTCTTACTTTTTATGGAAATGGAGAAATTTAGATTTTTCTTCATTAAGACACCTTTGCCCATGAAAAAATATTTTTAAAATATATGGTTAGATTCCGCATTGAAAGTACAGATAAACACATATTTTTTACTGGTGCACCATTGATAAGAAAGTGTTGAAAACATCAAATAAAGAAAATAAATAGTATGCGTGTGAAGTAACCAGCTGAATGTGAGGCGGGATTTAGCCAAGACAAGCAAGGCCAGGAGACAAACACGTGATGTTTTGTCTAGTAGCGCATAGCTGGGCTAGCTTTATCACAAGTTTTCATAAACACAGGAGTAAAATGACGCCCAACACTCGCTTATCTTCAGCTCTCGGCCAGTGCGTGTGAAAATAATTTATTTAATATCCTCGAAACTTATTGCCGAGCCACTAAGCAAACAATGCCGAATCCCTCTTAATAATGCAAGGTTTTTTCTCAATATTTTTTTTACATTTTTACAAATGGGCAAAAAGACTGAAAGTAAGTAAAATCAGATTATCTGTCTCTCTGTATACAATAAAAATAAGGATTACTTCTTATCATAACCTACCAAATGTCAGCTTCAAAATAAGCTCTCGTTCAATGTTCTACAGTAAATGATTCCAGAGTTCTGAGCGCTGAAAGAGGCTTGTTTTTATAAAATACGCTAAATTTGTCGCTCAATAGTATGAAAACTGTTTGACTTTCGATAGTATATTTTTTTAAATGCACTGTCCTCAGCACCTTGTATAAGTAGGGAAAAAATTAGAGTATTAAAAAAATGCGAGGTTTTTTACTGATCGATTTCATATGGAATAGCCTGTACAGGAGTTAGTATGAGTGAAAGGATAGTTCAGAGAGACGACTTGAAGAATGGAACCGTGCACTGCTCTCCCACTCCAGCTTCTTCTGAAAATCTAGAGACTCTCCATCCTGCCTGGAGATTATCAGAGATAACCTAAATCCATTGAAAAAGAATATTGCGGTGTACAGATGTGCAAAGTGAAGATGACAGATTTGGTGCTATGGAATCAATTCTGGAATTATAGAAAGCAGACATGACCATGTTCCATTCTCCAAATCATCTCTGTACTGTTCTCTCACTCATACTAAAATTCCATGCAAGCTGCAGTCAGTTTTCAGTTCCATTACCATTCCATGCTAATTCTAAGAACCTATTATGGCCATGGGGAAAGATTTCGATATTTCTAGTAAATCATGTGGAAGTTACCTCTGACTGATGTTCTGGCTGATATGTACATCTATTATCAGGCAGTGCATCTCACTTGACGATATGTGACAGAGGAAGAACAATTGTTTGTATACATCTGAAGTCTGATTAGTGTAATATATAACTAGTCAGCGATGTATGCAATGAGGGGGAAGGAACTGGCCACCCTACCCCATTATCTCCTGGCCTAGTTGCCTCATGAGTGATGCCTTGTTGGTGTCACTTGTGGGGCTGAGACCTGTCTTCGGACAGTTGACTAAACAAAAAACATGTGGAAGTTACAGAGTGTTACTACGATGTTGCCACTCAACTGCATTTCCTTGAAAGCCAGGCAGAGTTTTTGTGTTTGTTAGTGATAAGCATGGAAATAAAGCTATGAAATATATGCAAACCTCAGTCAAATTTCAGTTTTTGCTTGGGGGGGGGGGGGCAAACAAGGTTTATTTAGGGAAGACATTATAGGACATATTGCATGACATACTCCCTCCCTATTTCTTCATACCATAAACTGGGGTAAACTTGATCAAAAAATTATAAGTAAACAGATGGCATTGTTGCTTTGAGACATGAAATTTGTTTCCTGTGATTGGCTGCGAAGCTAAATTGTAAAAATTACCGTATTTGCTCGCGTAATTTGCGCACTTTTTAATTAACTTTGGCCACTGAAAATATGCGGATTTTTCAAATAAGAGGTCCTCTTCTGAGTTCTGAGCTGCACAATTGCCAAACTGTTCTGCGAAACTTATCACTTTCAATTTATACGACGCGGTGTAATTATTATTTTTCTTTCCCATCTTGAAATACTGTATAAACACAATTGCACATTAGAAGTGTTGAAAGTCAACTGAAATACAAGTATTTACGGTAGGGCTAATTTTCTATACTGGTAACTTTTCTCTACTAAGGACAAGCATTGTTAAAGTAGCAGGACTTTGGAGTTTCTTTCTGAAGCAGATACTTCAGTTGCTGGTGAATGACCTACGATGGACTGTAGGGAAGGAAAATCCCTACTACACTGAAAAAAATGTACGTAATCCGTACTACACTGAAAAAAATATGTATGTAAAATGTGTGCGCAAAATACACGGAGCAAAAATAAAGTTCAAAATAATCCCTTAAAAATTAGGGTGCGCAAAATACACGAGCAAATACGGTATTAGTTATTTGAATTTCAGTCTCCACCAAATTCTATTGCAAGTGTAGCCTAAATATGCATACCCTTTCTTATGGGTGAAGTCATGTAGCAAAATTTTGATTTCATAAATAATTTAGAAATTAATGCAGAAACACCACCTATAAAATCCACTCCTATTATTGAAACTGTGCATCTCTTTTTAAGGCTTTACAATAGAAGCTCAGACATACTGTCTATAAAATCTTTAAACAAATCATCAGTTGTTAAGAAGGCAGGAAATTATAACTTTATTCACATCTTCAAGAACCTTTATTTTGTCTTTCCCACTTTAAACATTCTCGTACCGAACACATCATTTCATGTATTTGTCTTCGTATCACGGCACCCCTTCCCATTTTTCTTACTTTCCTCTGCTTTTGTACAGTCTCACTCTGTTTCTCTCACGATTTTGTTCAGATTGCGACATTGTTATGGTAAGAATATGTAGGCCTACAAATTAAAACTAACTAGAATTAAACTATACCATTTCATTAAAGTTAAACCACAACTAAACTGAAACTATACAAAATTAACAAATTATACACTTGACACTGCAACAATATGATGACAACTAAGGGAAGGATCCATGTAGGAATGCCACGTTCACTTCTTGTATGGTGCTAGAAAAGCAAGTAATGTTATCAAGCTCTCCTTGGCTGAGGGATCCAAGGCGCAGATGGAAGTATCAAAATAGATGTTCTGGAACTGTCACAAATTCCTACTTTGTATGTGGGAGAAATAATGTAACATTAGGCAACAATTGAATTGAAATCTTTCGCTTTCTACACCCAATCCAGTCTTTATCAAGTAACTCTCCCAAGACATTTCATGGCTCCTTAAAGTGTGATATATGAAGCATGTATGACAACAGCAGCATAACAGAGACTTGCAATCATCATTAACCAAAACAACAGTCGATACAACATCTTCAGGGCTTTAAATAACATTCTGAACTCAGCAATGTAGTAACAAAACTGTTGTAAACTATATTAGTATTATTAGTATTTATTTATTTAATCTGGTAGAAATAAGGCCGTCAGGCCTTCTCTGCCCCTCTACCAGGGGATTACAACTATAATATGAACAATAAAATTACAATTAACATTAAATCTACAATTACAATTACAATAAAAATTAAAGTACGACAAGATTACCTGATTAATGAAAGCTAGACATTTTATCATAGAAGTTAAGAACAAAGAATATTTTTGTATTTACTGAATTACAAATTAAACCTACAATAACAAAAATCTATAGTGATGAAATTACTGGATATTGAAATATTTTGTGGTAGATTAAGAGAACTATTTACATGAAACCATGTCTGAACGAGTCTCAATTACTGACCAAGTGCCTAGTAAGTTTGCGTTTGAATTCAATTTTATTTCGAAAGTCCTTGATGCTAGCAGGTAGCGAATTCCAGAGTCTTGGCAGGGCCATTGTGAAAGAGGATGAGTATGAGGAGGTGCAATGGGATGGTATTGTTAGTATTGTTTCATGGCGAGAGCGTGTGTTCTGATTGTGGTGGGAAGAAAGGTAAGTGAAGCGAGACGACAGGTACGAAGGAATAGAAGAGTTCAAGATTTCGAAGAGAAGGAGAAGTGAATGTAAATTTCTTTTCTTATCTAGTTTAAGCCAACCTATTGCTTTCAGGGATGGAGTAATATGGTCATATTTACGAACATTGCTTACAAAACGTACACACAAGTTATGAGCACGTTGAAGTTTCGTTTTGTTGACGCTGGAGAGGTCAGTCAGTAAAATGTCAACATAGTCAAAATAAGGAAATACAAGCGTCTGCACAAGGGACTTTTTTTTTAAGCAAGAGGGGAGATGAACATTTATCCTTTTTAGCACATGGATAATAGAATATACTTTTCTGCAGGTTTCTGTGATTTGCATGTCCCAGTTGAGATTATTATCCATGTGAATGCCAAGATTTTTTACTGAAGAACTGAAAGGGATATGCACTGTACATACTTTAACTTTAGTTATTAAGGGAAAGCAATAAAACAGTAAACAGCTGGAAATGTCTGTGTTCGACATGCATATGGTGTGTGGAAATAGCGAATTAAGTGCCAATTTGTGAAAACACTCACATTTGGGGAAGGAAATCGTAAATTCAATCGCTTATGATTGCACTCAAAATAACATTTTCTCATATTCTTCCAGTCGTTAAATTTAAGTACATAATAGTTTAAATTCACAATTAGTTAACACTACTGCAGTCCCCATCACCACCACCAATCAATGTCATGTTTTAGTTGTATTTGTATTTATGGTGTTGTGGAAGAGAAGGTCTTCTGACCTTAACTCCACCAGAACAAAATAAAGTAAATAAATATATAAATAAATCATCATTCTTAGCATCAATATTACTGTTATACTATTGTCATTAGTGTCACCATAAGCATTGTACATTGTAATTGTTGAGGTAGAGTCACACATCGCTACTTCTGCTGTGCAACTTTTGTACTGCAGCTGCAAAAGTTGCGTGTCGTGTTCACACATAAGTCAAAAGTAGCGCACTGCACGCTACTTTTCATACTGCGCAACCTGAGGGATGCAAACGCTGTGTGAGAGAGAGAAAAAAACACACTCTCTCCCTCTCACGCACTCTTTGTTGTGGGAACTGGCATTTGTAAATTGCATAAGCACTGCCTTGGTTCAAGTAGATTTAATATTTATTTTTCTGTCCTAACTAATATTCAGAAATTGGCATTATTTTTATTATAATGCTATAAACTTCAAGAAAACCAATATCATATTCTCGTAAGCAATGTTGGCAACCCTTGCGTTTGAAACTAACTACAGGAGAAAAAGAAAAAGAATTATATATTGAAGGTCACATAAAAACAGTTCCTAAACAGCATATAGTGCCATCTTGTCAATGTTGCCAACTGTTACCAGATATCACACGACCCTACGTACTAAAGGACTTATTTACTTACCAGTACAATACTTTGTGTAGGAAGGTTATTCTAAATAATTCAATAATTTGTAACACATTTTCGTAGGCAAACTATACGGGAAAGGGATCAACATGTCAACTGTTTTATTGCTTTCCTTTTGTCTGGTAATATGAAATTCACTGATTTGACTAAACAATTGCCTCACGAGACCTAACCTAAAAATGTATTTTGCTTGACACATGAAACTATTAGTACTAACTCCGAAAACTTACCTGACTATAGTCTTGAATTATAGCCACAATGCAACACATAAAATTACTATTATGTATTAATATTAATACTGATATTAATTAATTATTAGTATGTTCAAATTTCACTAGCTACCAATAACCGGCTCAGAAATCTAGTACAATTTTAATTTCATGGAACTCTAGTACCGACAAATATTGTCGATACCTGTCTCAGCTGCCAACATACCAGTTACAAACTCACTACCATTTGTAGTATTTGTCAGTATCGAAATTCGAAACGTAGTTGGCAAAAGAAAATTCAACCTGCAAACTAGAAAATCACCACAATCCACTAGCGTATGTGGTAATGGGGGAAAAATGGTTAGGTTTCACCCTTAGGGTATGAAGTAAGCTGACCCGGACTGTACCATCAGCAAATATGCTCTGACTGTCCTGTACATTTAGTAACTGTTATATATAATTTATTTTCATCATGTCACGCATTACAATATATCGAAACATTTGGGTGTTAACACTGTTTGCAACAGCTGTAGAAGTTTCAACAAAACTGATCTCAAAAATGCTGCAGCTGCAATCCTGAGAACCCTATTCACACATCGCTACCTTTAAAAAAGTAGCCGGCAGCTGGTTTGACAGCCGCTACTTTTCAGGTTGCACCGTTGTTCACACGTCGCAGTATAAGACTTGTGCAGTATTTTGTACTGCAGTGCTACAAAAGTAGCAACGTGTGACTGTACTTTTATGTTACTCCTGTCATTTCATTTAACACTTATACTGAATTTGTCACAGCAATTGCACATGGGTAATCATGACTATTGCATAAAAGGACATCATGTAAAAATATTTTCCGAAATTTAGAAATCTTGACTTTTCCTTGTGAATACATTCTTTCCCTAATGATGCTATATATTAAGAACCAAGATAAATTCAGTACTAATCAAGACATTCATCATTTTAATACAAGACATAAATCAGATCTTCATCTACCCTCTGTTAGCCTAAGCTGTTTTAAAAAAGGAGTTCGCTATTCATGTATAACAGTCTTCAATGCACTGCCTAATTATCTTAAAGATTTGAAGAACCACGAGAAAAGATTCAGAAAAGAATTAACCAAATTTCTACATACTCATACCTTCTACACAACTGATAAATTGTTTATGCTTGTGAATTGAATTATTCTACTTAAATGACATGTACAATTTTAAATAGCTCAACCAAAATATGTTTTTATATTGACTTAATCTGTTTACTATGCATTGTATATTTTTTTTAGCATAACTGATGAATTGTATGTGCTGTAAATTGAATAGTATACTGTATAGGTCAACTGATTAATTGTTTAAGCTTATAAATTGATTTAATGAAAGTATGCTACTTTGTATTGTATATATTTGTATAGTTTTGGCCGATGAATTGTATATGCTTTAAATTGAATAGTAATCTATATAGCTCTACTGATAAATTGTTTGTGTTTGTAATTTGAAGTAGTTTGCATGATATGTATTATCAATTTCTGTATATTACAACTGGTTGAATTGTTAATGCCTTAAATTTAATTAACTTGCTTGTTTTGTATTATACATATAGCTCAACTGATGAATGATCGTTTGCGTTTGTAAATTTAATAATCTGATTGGCTATGTATTGTATACTTTTAGTAGAGCCATTGATGTAGCTCAGTCGGCAGACTCGCTGGGCTGCTGATCCGGAGCTGCGTTCGGGCTTGGGTTGGATCCCCCTTTGGTCTTTGGTTTCTTCCGAGTTTTTCACAGCCGTGGGACTGAAGCCGGATGGTGTATGGCGAGTCCTTGGCATCAACCGCTCTGATTAGATTACCCCCCTTTGATTTGATTACCTGGTTGGGTTTTTCCGAGGTTTTCCCCAAACCAAAAGGCAAATGCCGGGTAATATTTTGGCGAATCCTCGGACCTCACCTCATCTCACTACATCTCGCCAAAATATTGTGAAAAATTGCACAAAATTGTAAAAATTGTAGAAAATTACTAGATTGTAAAACTGTAAAAATTGTAATTGTAATATTGTAAAATTTTGACCTGTTCCACATCTTAAAGCTTCATTGCTCATGTAAGATCTATGGAATAAAATAAATGACTGAATGAATAATACAACTACAGTGTACAAGCAGCAAATGTTAGAACTAGAAACAAAGAGAATGTGGTCTCCTGCTCACCAGTACTGGGTGTTCCTGTACTTGAAGTAGTACATGTAGCAGCCCGTGTTCTGGTCTTGTGCATAGTTCTTCTCTCGCTCCTTGGCCTCACAGATGTCGATCAGCTCCCCTGCATACTCCACCACGAATTCACCCTTTGAGAACTGCCGTGTTGTGACAACACCACGTCCCTTTCCTTCGAAGTTGTGCACCTGTGCCATCATGATGTCAATGTTTTAATATTGCTTTAATATTATATCTCAGAGAAAGAAAAGTATAAGTGATATTGCTCAAGATTGTTGGAAGAATAATTACTCATGATTTATTACAATGAACTCCTTAATGTTTACAGATTATCTTTGCATAACATTTTTGTACACGTCAAAATACTATATAGAGTCAAAATTGGTCGCAGCAGTCATCAAAAGAACTAAATGTCTCAAACACGTGTTGCTATAAGAAAAAAATAAATACAGTATAGCCTATAAAATTCAAAGAAGGAATGAATTCACAATATTACGTATTTTGTGCACTATTATAATTTAAGGGAAGATGATACTGGAAATTTGAAATTCCTTGGTTTCTTTAATTGAAACTTGCAATTTGTTGTGTGCTGAACAACCACACATATAAAACCTAAATTTGATACTGGTTTTGGGTGGGGGGGAGGGGGAAAGTGGGGCCAAATTTGGCAATTAGCCCCCCATTTGTAACTATGTACAAAAACTGATAAAACTCAGTTTTTTTTTTTTTTTTTTTTGAGAAGTTCTTCTACGATTAGACTTACAAAAAGATTTACTACAAAATGGCTTCACTTGGATTTTTAATATACTTTATGCTCCACCATGCCGAAATGTAGTAATTATACACCTGGTAGCAGTCCTTTAATGCATGTCATTAAAGTACACCTACTCATTAAAGTACAGGTGTTCAGCCAATGACAACTCAGCTTACAGGTGTTCAGCCAATGACAAGTCAGCTTTGTACCGTTATAAAACAGCAAGTATCGATTATTCTCGGATATGCAATCGAAAGAGAATTAGCGAAAAGTTACGAAGGCTGGAAATCCAATACTGTTATCTTTCAATTGCATATCCGAGAATAATCGAAAACCTGAACTTTAATGACATGCATTAAAGTACTGCTACCAGGTGTATAATTACTACATTTTGGCATGGTCGAGCATAAACTTTTTTTTTTTCTTTTCACTATGCTCTATTGTATTGTAACACCTGTTTGCAAACTGAATGTGTGATGTTACCAACTTAACTGAGTACATATCTGGATCACAATATGGTAAATGATACACAACTTGGCCTGCTCTTGTTTGTTGCCATGACAGGAGTTTGCCATACCCCACATTCCATCTTCTTGGCAATGGCCTGGGCTTGATCCTCGGCCAAGTCATGATTAAATTTGTGGTGGATAAAGCAGATATTGCAGACGGTTTTTCTCGGGGTACACTTATGACAAAGTTCAACAGTACATAGTATTTAGACATATACACAGGATTTCATCACCTTAAGAAAATCACTGTCCGAAATCAGATTTCAACCACAAACCTCCCATTAAATGAGGAGCATAACAAGTGAGAACAACACTGAATCATCCAGTTGAGTAACACAAAACGAGGACACTAATGTCGCAACTCACAATATATTAAAGCATAAAGTAATCCCACCAACTGCCTTGATCTAGGAATATCACTCTGATAGTTCTTAACTAACAAGGAAAATAAAATCTTTTCTCAATCGTACTATCAGGGACTGGAATGCTTTACCTGCAGACTTACTAAAGGCTTTACCAACAACCAAAAATGCATTTAAAAATAGGCTTAATGACCTTACCAATAGACGGTAATTATACACAGTATTTAAAGGGTGTAAATGATATGTTGTTATTGAAATGTTGTATCAGTGAAGAATTATGTTGTATCAGTGAAGTGTGTTGTGTCAGTGAAGTGTGCTGTGTAAGTGAAACGTGTTCCTGTCAGTGAAGCTTTATAGTTTATAGTGGCAGTGCAAAGTATTTGAACAGTGAAATGTTTTTGAAGTGTTAGTGAAATCAGGATAGAATCAGTGAAATGTGTCGTAGTTCCAGTGCAGTGAGTGAGTTGACAGCAAAATGAGTGTAATGTTGAAAGGTACTTGTGCAGATATGAACATATCATACTCGTGGGTTTAGTTCGATCTTAGTTTTAAGATACAAATTAGAATATTTCAAATGTTATTTTAAGTGATCGTTTCATTTAATTTAGTATATTCCCTGTTGTTGTTGTTGTTATTATTATTATTATTATTATAAATTATTGTTAGTATTAATTATTAGTAAAGGTAAAGGTAAAAGGTAAACGTATCACCGTAACATGCCATGAAGGCACTTGGGGGGCATGGAGGTAGAGCCCCATGCTTTCCATGACCTCAGCACTAGAATGAGGTGGTGTGGTCGGCACCACGCTCTGACCACCTTTTACCCCCGGGAAAGACCCGGTACTCAATTTTATAGGAGGCTGAGTGAACCTCGGGGCCATTCTGAAAGTTTGGCAACAAGAAAAAATCCTGTTACCACCTGGGATCGAACCCCGGACCTTCCAGTCCGTAGCCAGCTGCTCTACCAACTGAGCTACCCGGCCGCCATTAATTATTAGTATTATTATTAATTGTATTTTTAATTAATAAGTTTATTATTGTCATTATTGAGTGTAATTAGTTACCACTGCCACCGGGTATATACCCATTGCAGTGTAAATAAATACATACATACTGTAATTGGCTAATTACACTATAATCTTTTCACTGTAAGAAAAATCCTAATGTAAACAATAGCACGTGACTGAAGTGAGGCTTCATTGGCCACTGTTTGGCGCCATAGATTCTCAGTACGTGTTCCCGCCTACTATTGTACATTCTGTTTCATGTTAAACAATTGCCGTTACTCGTCAAGTAGACCTAACCTCACTACTATGCATTCGTTTACTTAGGAAACATTTACTTTAGAATATTATTGTAATTAAAACTCACTTAACTTATTATACGAGCTCAAGTGACGCCAGCTTGTTACAAGAACAGACTACCTCGGTATTACTGTTGGTATTCATCCACGTTCATAGTACATAACAAAATATAAAAGTACCTTTTCTTTTACATAGCATTTTACATGAGAGTGTGAAGTTGTATGTTTAATCGTATTTAACAACTAGAATTCAATTTTTTATTTTCAAATAATACAAAATTATAGTTTCCAAATACGAACTATATTTTCCTGTGTTGTGTGAGTGTTTCGACTGGGAGCCAATCACGGGTATGACAGCAACGGGCTTATGTTTACGTTAGGATTTTTCTTACAGCGAAAACAGTAGAGTCCCGATTAATCGAATCCTGACGACACAAAAATAAAATTTTGTTTCACTGTAATTACGTATTGTAGTATGAATGAAAATCTCACAATAAAATAAACAAAAAATTTCTTTTTGGAAGCATAAAAATGCTTGTTTATTACTTCTATAATAATTATTATAATGCATGTTGATGTTATCGAGTACATCATTTGACTTCAGTATTATTGTTCTTTTATAAACAGTAAGTAAATCCATGGCGCTACAGCCCTGAAGGGCCCAGTAGTTAAGTATTATCTTGGCTCAGACTTCATCCTGGTTAAATGAGGTGTCAGCTAATCATTATTAAGTAACTGGTGCACAGAAATTAAATTTTAATCATGGTTATTTTTAACAGTGGTCCGCCGAGTTAGTTTTGTGGTAGCGCGTCTGTCTCCAGACTAGCCAGCCTGGGTTCGATTCCTGGCAGGGCCAGAAATTTTCTTGTAAAATTTCTACCTCAGGACCAGGAGAAATGGTGGTGCACAACTTCTAATCACTAAATTGTGCACCAATATGCTGGGTTAAATCCCAAATCTCTCCGCAGTGCATATGAAGGGAAGGCATATGTCACTGTTGATAGTGATTCATCTGTCGGATGGGAACGTTAAACCTGGTGGCCCCCTTGCTGCTATTCGACAGGAGTAAGCTACGTGTCAGCACTGGATTTCCCCTTCTCCCTTCCTCGCCATTATCCTCACCCATTCCCTACACTACACTTACACGAACACTTAACATACACTCACCCTAGTACAAGACATAACTCTTCACAGATACACATCATGCATAACGTGACCTGTCCAAGTGGTGTGCAATTTGAAAATGGGTCACACTCCTGCCATCTCTCCGCAGTATGCAGAACCCGAATCACGCAAAGTGAAGTGGGTAGGCATTAGGCACACATACATAAACTTTTTAATAGTGCTTTCGTAACCCATGGTTACTACATCTTTAACCAACGTTGATGGACGTGGCTATTAATTTAAATTCCAGGCCATAGACAAACACAGGAATTATCCCGTTTAAGAGAAAATTTCTAACTCGAAATCGAACCCGGGACCTCACCAACTGTAGCCAGAAGCTGTGACCACTAGACCACGAGGCTGGTCATATATGTAATATGCGTCTTATTTGACTTCAGCAATTAGTTTCGTATATAAACAGCAGCCAACTGAAGCCATTGTGCAGTCATCTGAATCAGGCTGGCATAACAAGCCAACAGAGTAGGTGAGCTCTCTGGTCTATTTTATCTGCCCGAACGCAGTTCCGAAACATAGGAAATGCCAACTTCCTGGACGCGGTGGACTGCCCAAAAACCTAATTCTGAACACAGTTGGGTTTGGAATAGAACGGCTGCTTGTCTATGCAGATGACGTGAATATGTTAGGAGAAAATCCACAAACGATTAGGGAAAACACGGAAATTTTAGTGGAAGCAAGTAAAGAGATAGGTTTGGAAGTAAATCCCGAAAAGAGAAAGTATATGATTATGTCTCGTGACCAGAATATTGTACGAAATGGAAATATAAAAATTGGAGATTTATCGTTCGAAGAGGTGGAAAAATTCAAATATCTTGGAGCAACAGTAACAAATATAAATGACACTCGGGAGGAAATTAAACACAGAATAAATATGGGAAATGCCTGTTATTATTCGGTTGAGAAGCTCTTATCATCCAGTCTGCTGTCGAAAAATCTGAAAGTTAGAATTTATAAAACAGTTATATTCCCGGTTGTTCTGTATGGCTATGAAACTTGGACTCTCACTTTGAGAGAGGAACATAGGTTAAGGGTGTTTGAGAATAAGGTGCTTAGGAAAATATTTGAAGCTAAGAGGAAAGAAGTTACAGGAGAATGGAGAAAGTTACACAACACAGAACTGCACGCATTGTATTCTTCACCTGACATAATTAGGAACATTAAATCCAGACGTTTGAGATGGGCAGGGCATGTAGCACGTATGGGCGAATCCAGAAATGCATATAGAGTGTTAGTTGGGAGGCCGGAGGGAAAAAGACCTTTGGGGAGGCCGAGACATAGATGGGAAGATAATATTAAAATGGATTTGAGGGAGGTGGGGTATGATGATAGGGACTGGATTAATCTTGCTCAGGATAGGGACCAATGTGAGCTTATGTGAGGGCGGCAATGAACCTCCGGGTTCCTTAAAAGCCAGTAAGTAAGTAAGTCAGTCACTGTGAAAGCCTAAACACTCATATAAGCATATTCAATTGTGTACATACAACCTCGAGTCCGTCCTCCCTTTGAGACACGATGGCTTCCTCCAGATCACGCTGCCTTTCCTCCAGCACAGTTCTCTTCGTCTTCCGTACACTCCGTCGCACTGGGAAGTATTCTGTTAGCTTGTGGTTGCCTGTGACTTTAGGAACTGGCACAGTGGATGTAGTGTTGCAGCAGCTCGGCTTGGGAACAGTCTTCTTTGGTGTTGCTTGTTGGTTCACAGTCTGGCTGGGGTTCAGCCTGCATACAAGGAGAAAAGAGTGATGGCATTAAAAGTAAGAGTTCACTACAGTGGACAGTGACAGAAGCTTTCCTGTATACTATAAAAATACTCACCGACTGTCGCATAGATTTTCATGTGAACAATGTAGAAACCATGTTTAGTTTATACAGTAAAACCTCGATAAGACGCTGTTCAAGGGACCGGGTGTAAACCGCATATTAGGCAGGTATACTAATTTTGACTTATATGCAGTATCTATTAGCATTTTAGAAATACATGATTCATGAAAGGTAATATAGTATTACTCCATTATGTAATTACTGTACTGTATGTCAAAGACATTTGTGCGAGATCGTGCGTATTTGTTTACTTTCCGCACAAAACCAATACGAGGTAAGTGTGAAATACCACATTCAGTATTCCCGACGTAACACACATAACAATTTCCCTATTCTTACCACTTAAGCGTCATATTCATTTTACTGCTTTAGGCTTTTAACATATTATTTTTAAAGACGTTCAATATAGTAATAATTATAAATTGGAAACTTACCACTGCAATTTCACCTAAATTGCACTGTTATTATTGTTTTTAAATATTTGCAAAAATTAAGTAAACTCTACAACCACAGTCTCCAGTGCATCGACTTCCTGCCAGACGGAGGGTTTATCAAATGCTGCCATCTATAGTGCTAATGCATCAACTTCGACGGAAACTGGAAAATCAATATTCGTGCAAAAAAGTTTCACAATAGAAAAAACTGGTGGTGGTGCTCCAGTGACTCTGAATAACTGCACAAATGTGACAATTAATTTTAATGTGCAGAAATAAATAATTTTCTTAAAGTATTAAAATGAAAAATAAATCATTACATAACCTTACCGTTTGTTTTAAGTTCGCATTTATAGACTGGGGGAAAAAAAAAGACAGACGTATATCACGGCCTGCTGGAATATAGTAAACACAGAAAACATTTTACAGGAACAATGTTGAAGATAGATATATTTGTTTTCCAAAGTTGCAGTCATTGAACAGAAACCAAGATGGAGATTTCATTGCAACTAATTAGAAATTCCTCTTTCAGGTATGTAATAAACGATCTTCGCACAAAATAATGTACGATATACGAGCGGTATGTTTGTTTTCATGTTCTCGGAAATTAAAAAAGCTCAACTACGTTTCGCTTTTTCAATCTTTTCCTCGAACATGAAAACGTCAACATACCACTCTTGTAATGCATATTACTATTACAATATGTACTGTACTTAATTCTTTCGGAAAAAAGTCATTTATAGTTGTTTGCCGTGTGCGTGTTCTCCAAGTCCTCATGTTTACCACACTTCAGTTTCCTGCGATTATATCTTCCCGACGACGTTGCATCTGTAGTGATTGAGTCGCGATTTTTTATTACCGTTCTTAATGTCGATGATGGGATTCCTAATGAATCAGAGAGTTGTTTCTGAGTAAGAGTACTGTTCTCATCGTACTTTCGTAAGATTTCCAATTTTTCCGACACAGAAAGCGCTTTTCGTTTAACACGCATTGTAATCACATTCACAGACACTTCAATACACTAAAGGACAACAAACTGCCCAGCAAAAATTTACAGAATTTTATTACGGCCGAGTGAGGAATGCTGTTTGAGAGAGGGTTAGCAAGAGGGTGAGGTATTGTAACTGTATGCAGGCTTTACGTGTGTAGGTAAAGAGTCGAATAAGAGAGGGTGGGGTATACTAAGGTATGAAGTATGAAGGTTTAAATGTGCAGGTAAAGGTCGAATACCAATACTTTTCAGGTTAATGGCACCAGTGAGTTCAATGACCAAGATGTTTCATGGCTGTTATAGTACATTGCTGAAAATTACATCGAAAATATTCCACAAAAACAGCGTATTATGCGGGACTTGAGCGCAACAAACGGGGTATTTTATAAAGGCGTTATATATGAAATGTGCAGGGACCGGACAAAAAAAGCGTATTACACGGGACAGTGTAATAAGCGGGCACGTCTTATCGAGGTTTTACTGTATTTTGGCAATGCTAATAACTTATGTGATAGGCCTATGTGCAAGAAAAAAAAGTTTTATATTAAACATAAAACACAAATAATTGACAACTTATTTCATTAAATACCCACCGAAATAATGGCAAGTTCAATACCGAAATCGCCTATTATATTTCAAAATACGGTCCCAAATAATAAGATAGACAAATTGTCTCAGATATGCAGAATTTTACATGAACTCACCTTCGTCGTGATTTTGTTGCCCTTTTAGGTGACAGAGAGATTCGAAGTTGAGAGAGAGCACTGGAAGGAGAGAGAGGTGTGATATCTTCACACAACTGAATTTTGTGGGGGCTCCGTCCCACTGTTTGCTGCAAGAATTTTTCCTCACAACCTGCAAAGATAAAAGACATCTCAACTGCATGTTAGTTTTCTTTTAATCCGCCGGTGAAGGTTACTTATGTCCCAACCACTATAGGAACTTGCTAAAAAAAAATACCTTGGATTTACAGTATTAATTAGTAGAAATTGATGTGATCACTGGGAGAGCTACAGAAAATTCCACGTTAAGAAAAAAGCATGGGTTTTACGGGTCTTGACTAATACATTGTACTTGGAAGGTAGGCGTTCCTATGGCAACTGACCATTTTATGGAATAGCCCCATATGTTCAATGCTTTTTTTTTAAGTGAAATTCTCTATATATGTCGCAATATTCGTTCAGTGGCCGGTGAATACTCTACCATGTCCATATTATCTTTCATTGTTTCAGCTAAAAATGTGTAGAATGCAGTATTTTACAGGAAGTTTTTGACTGAATAAAATTACAGCACAAATGATTTTTTTTTATAGCCTCAGAAACAAAATTAGGGTCACCAGAATTTTCCAAGTTCCAGTTATAATGTACTGCGCACGCCCAGTAACTTGGAAAATTCATGTGGCCTAAATTTCATTTCTGAGTCTGTACCCTGTGTGTGTGTCAGACAGGTTTTGGCACAATAAGTCTACTTGTACTTAAAGTAAAAACCGTTATTTTAAAGATATGATGGTGAAAATAGGGCTGAGATAGTTCTGGGGTTTTCGGAAGCGAAAATCGTTTAGTTTATAATGGATTTCTTTTTTTGTGGAGATGCAATTGATCATATATGCAAGGCCTAACAAAAGCCTAAACTAACCAAATCTAACATGTCACAGATTCGTTTATGCAAAGGTTTCCACCGCATCTTTAAAGTTACCGTAAAAACAAATCTACAGATAACATTTCCAAAATTCGTGATCTTTTGTTGTGCCAAACAAAATGAGGTAACTGAAAAGAAAATATTAGCCTACTTACAACTATCAATTCTCAATAATTCAGCCTACAGTGATTGGGCGGCACACAAACTTGGAAACAAATGACACTAACTTGTTTTGTTGTTAGACTCTGTTGGCTCATTACATGATCTTCTTGGTGAAGCTCTTTCCGTAGATGGCTGTAGTTCTTCGGGGACATTTTCATTTGATTTTTCCACGATATCTGGTGCAGGTTCCAGAGGCGGGAAATACTTTGTGATTGGCGGAGTTGATATCTGAGGACTTGCGTGGGAAAGTTTACCCTGAAATTCTTTTGAAAGTTTAGAATCTTTTTTCTTGGGGGCGTCGCACGACACGTCTTCGACATCAGTTATAGGCTTAATCCGACCTTTTGCACATTTTCTTCGCCCTGAAAAATTAAAACATCGCTTAAATCAGAACTAGAACTGGAAGTGGGTGTGAATTTGTAACTTAAGAAGCTGTCTGTTTTCAAGTAAAAATACAATTCTGAAAACAAAAATGTTCCAGACAACACTTTGCACTTAAAGTCCATACAACATTTAACTAATTTATGGAGCTGATTAATTATAACTCACCTCGCACCATGTTAAAAGAATAAACGTTAACTTCTGAGGGAACAAAGCAACAGGAACAAGGTGTTTATTGGCCAGCTACCGTTGACAATCCATGCCAGTTTCCATTTGAACGTTGGGAACTGATAATCCAACACAAAGTTAACCATTCATCTTAAAGTTACGTACACGATAACAATAACTACTAGGCAGCTTCAGTTTCATTATCCGATGTTCTTAACGTCTTATTTCTAAATAATTTCAAATTATTACAAAGTAAAAGACACGTTGTAAAACACATCCTTTTTCTACACAGTAATTTCCTTCGTTTTGATTGGTTGCTTCTAACCAGGGAAGCGATCATTGATTAAGTATGAAAATATTCATAGCCAACATATGATATATATTGATGCTGGCATCTAGCAGAAAACTTGTAACTAGTTGACATTACCAACAATTTGAACCTAACTACTTAAAATCAATATAAAAATAGATATCACTTTAAATATTTATGTACTTAATTTTAATATTCATACATTATTTGTTAAACTGTAAGATTTTATTCCTTAACTAAGTTAATTTCTATGCTTTATATTTCAATAATTAATACATTCATAGGGCTACTAATTGCAAATTGAACATCTACAATTTATCATATCAAGTGGCTGTGAATTCTGGGATGTAAATCAAGATGGCGGGAGCAAGCACCAAATAAAAGAGGAAAAGAGTCCGCGCTGTGACAAAATGCCTCGTCCGAAAAGATCGGTGAGTATTAGGTTGATCAATTTATTGCAGTATAGTGTGAGAGATGTTGTACAATCATTAGCAATAATTGAATGTGAAATTGCATTTGAATTTTGTGGAGAATATCGTCGTACATAGGATATGTAATTTTTATGATGAATGGAAATGGAATGGAGGGATCTCTGAAGCACTGTTTCTGATGTATTTAATGCTGTGAAACATTAAAAACAACATTTAATATAGCTAAACATCCTTTATACAATGGTGAGTGACATCATCTAGTTATTTTCATAAATTTCTATCGATTAAGTGCGTTGCCTTTGTCTTGCAGCATAGAAACAAAAAGAAAAAAAATTGTTCTCCACTGTGAACGCTGTGTTAACGTTAAAATTACATGGATTGAGTTGCCGAAAATTATATAATGAGGGAAAATATCATACTTTACATAAATAAATATTTACATTTTGATACAGCTATTTATTTGTTGATAAATACCTTACAAAAATTGTGTTTCACTCTCCGCATTTGACGGCTAATATAAATTATATTTCAATTTTAGGTGACTAAAAAAGTGAACTATACTGATGTCAGCGACAAAGAAGAAAGTTCTCCTGAGTCGGGTAGTGATTTTGACGATGATGAGGACCCAGATAAAATAGAAGTTCCAGGTTTGTATTATTTGAAGTTTATGCTTTAAAAGTTTAGAAAATTGTATTGGTGTAAACTTTCATTGGACTTGATGGTTACTTACAGGAGGCGGGAAGGATCTGGCAACAGCAGCGTCCATTAGCACACTGAAAGAAGAACCTAAAGATGGAAAAGTGAAGCTAGAAGATCCAAATGGTATTTTCCATATAGTATTTTTTTTTTGTCTGTCTTTTATACATGAATTAACATTCACATACTAACTGAGGAGTCTTCTGAGACAGGAATTATTTTGTCTATAAGTTCATCAATTATGTCTGTTTCGTTATAGCAAAACTGAACCACTTTGAATTTAATATGCAAAAATATGTATCGGTAGCTATATATGTATGAAATAGCGAAGATATCACTATAAACTGTTTTACTTTTACAGCTTCTTAATCCTGTCTCGATTCGTGTCATACAGACTCTAGGCTAATGAGAAATGATGAAGGATGGATGGAGCGGAGAAGAATTCTCTCCTGCACTGGGATTTGAACCTGGGTCTTCAGCTCTACGTGCTGACGCTCTGTCCACTAAGCCACACCGGATTCCCATTCCGATGCCGGATTGAATCCTCTCAGTTTAAGTTCCACTTCTTAGGTTCCCTCTAATGGCCAACCCTCATGCACTGCGTCACAGATATGTGACAGTGGCATAATGTCCAACACATTAATGTGCAGAGGTGCACTTATTACGAGTGACTAAGACTGAGAGGATTCAATCTGGCATCGGAATGGGAATCCGGTGTGGCATAGTGGATAGAGCGTCAGCACATAGTGTTCAAATCCAGGTGCCGGAGAGAATTTTTCTCTGCTTCACCCATTCTTCATCATATGATGACGCAGAATTTCTGCATGGAAATATCATATGTACTTCGGTACATAATAATAAATGAGAAATGTTTCCAGCATTCTTATTGGTTCTGTGGCTGCTTTACAGAGTTCGGAATGAGGTTTGGAATTGAGGATATAATCTTTTATATGCCTGGGTGAACCAAGACCTCCAGATATGGAGGGTAACTGTGAATATATTGAATAAGCAGTCGCGGACAGCCGATGAGGGGTGGTCCTCCAGCTTGGGGGTTGGGCGAAGGGCTAACAACCCATCACCGTAAAAAACAGCTTGTTACGAATCCTTCAAATAAGCCTCGGAATGGGACTGATTCTCTGGCACGACCACAGTGGGAGGCCGGAGGGAAAAAGACCTTTAGGGAGGCCGAGACGTAGATGGGAAGATAATATTAAAATGGATTTGAGGGAGGTGGGATATGATGATAGAGAATGGATTAATCTTGCTCAGGATAGGGACCAATGGCGGGATTATGTGAGGGCGGCAATGAACCTCCGGGTTCCTTAAAAACCAGTAAGTAAGTAAGGGTGAACCGAGAGTTGGTTGACTTCTGTCGATTTTGGAATAGAAAATGGTCGAATTGCAAAGCGAATTTTTGTGGAGATGCATTTTAAAACTTAAGCATTGTATTGGCAATTGTTTCAACTAAACTAATTGTAGAGATATGTGGCAAATTACCTGTGAAATGACACGTCCAACGTAATGCGAGTGTAAACATTCTGTTTTCTAGTCGATGTAACGATTCTAGTAATATGAAACACAGGATGCGATGTAATGTGAAGAATGCAGAACTGTTATTAATTCAATAATAATAATAATAATAATAATAATAATCCGTGACGCTACAGCCCGTGAAGGGCCTAGACCGACCAGCCAGCTGCTGGCCTCACGCCCACATGCCGAAGCAGAGGTGGACGATCATCCAACCAGAATGGAGGTATCGTGTGGTTAGCACGATGATCCCCCCAGTCGTTATAGCTGGTATTCGCAACCAGATTTCGCTACCTATCGTAGCTCCCCAAGTGCATCACGATGCTGGGTGGGCACCGGTCCCATACACTGGCTGAAATTTCATGAGAAAATTTCTTCCCCCATGAGGACTCGAACCAGCGCGCATTCCGTAACGCGAGTCCTAGGCGGGATGCCTTAGACCGTGACGCCACGGCGCTGGACGTTATTAATTCAATAGCCACTGGAAAACACTCGGCTAGAGCACATAATAGTAGAATAAACACACAAATATTATATCGGAACTTTCTTTTCAAGCCCGCCATTATGGCAGACGCTGACACACTTCAACTGCCAACGTAAAAAAAAAATCACTACCTCTTCACGACAGCCACACTCAATCGCTTTCACATTCGAAACGGACACCTCCGGGATAGAGTAATTTTACATCTTCAGTCAGAGCCTCAAAAGGATCACGCACCAGCCTCTAACAATCCTTCTTCCATAAATATTCACAAAGGTGATCACTGAGGTCTTCCTGGCGCACGCCTCCCTGAGACAGACGTCCTCTAAGTCCTCGCCATGCATTCTCGATTAACTTCGTGCGTGCACTGCTCTCCGGATCAACAAAGTTAAGGCTGTGAGTCACAGTCAAATGATGGAAATACGAACATACAGCCTTTCATACCCCTTCCAGCAGTCCGTCATTATTGTGGTTTGAGTGGCGACATGTTTCTGAATAAGACGAAGCAAAGTATCTTTTTGTACCTCTTATTATTTATTCGGACAAATCTCCAATCACATTGCCTTTGTCTCACGATCTATCATGCCCAAAATCCAAGAACCCTCAACAACACGATCAGCCTCAAATTTCCTACGTCCAATCTTGCATTCATCAATTTCTACTATATGATTCGGCCCTCCAATCCAATCCAGTTCTTGTAACAGCGATCCAGACTGTCTGAAAGAAAAATAAAACTTATAGCAAACAAAAGCCTAGAAAAACCTAAATTAACCTGTCACAGTTTCATATATGCAAAGGATAATAAAAGCCTAAACTAACCTAACCTGTCACAGACTCGCCTATACAAGGCATAATAAAAACCTAAACTAACCTAACCTAACCTCACTGAAATCCTAAACTAACCCAACCTAACCTGCCACAGATTTGCCTACACAAGGCATAACAAAAGCCTAAACTATCCTAACCTAACTTGTCACAATTTCGTATATGCAAAACGCAATAAAAGTCTAAATTAACCTAACCTGTTACTAAAATCCTATACTCACCCCACCTAACCTGCCACAGATTTGCCTATATAAGGCATAAAAAAAGCCTAAACTATCCTAACCTAACCTGTCACAGTTTCGTATATGCAAATCATAATAAAAGTCTAAATTAACCTAACCTGTCACTAAAAACCTAAACTCACCCCACCTAATCTGCCACAGATTTGTCTACACAAGGCATAACAAAAGCTTAAACTATCCTAACCTAACCTGTCACAGTTTCGTATATGCAAATCACAATAAAAGTCTAAATTAACCTAACCTGTCACTAAAATCCTAAACTCACCCCACCTAATCTGCCACAGATTTGCCTAGACAAGGCATAAAAAAGCCTAAACTAACCTAACCTGCCACAATTTCGTATATAAAACTATAATAAAAGCCCAAACTAACCTAACCTGTCATTAAAATTTTAAACTAACCTAACCTGTCACAAATTTGTCTATACAAGGCATAACAAAAGACTAAACTATTCTAAACCAACCTGTCACAGTTTTGTATATGCAAAGCATAATAAAAGCCTAAAATAACCTAACCTGTCACTAAAATCGTAAACTATCTAACCTGTGACTAAAATCCTAAACTAACTTAACCTAACCTGACATAGATAATTAGATAACGCATGATAAAAGTCTAAACTAACCTAACCTGTCATTAAAATCCTAAACTAACCTAACCTGTCACTGAAACCCTAAACTAACCTAACCTGTTAGATAATTACGCAACGCATAATAAAAGTCTAAACTAATCTAACCTGTCACTAAAATCCTAAATTAACCTAACCTGTCACTCAAACTCTAAACTAACCTAACCTGTGACATAATTACGTAACGCATAATAAACTAACCTAACCTCTCACAGATAATTACGTAACGCATAATGAAAGACTAAACTTAACCTAACTTGTCACTAAAATCTAAACTAACCTAACCTGTCACTAAAACTCTGAACTAACCTAACCTGTCACAGATAATTACGTAACGCATAATAAAAGTCTAAACTAACCTAACCTGTCATTAAATAGGTTGTTTACAGTAATACGTATTTCTATAAATAATGTTTGATTGCTTTTTATACATGTTAAGATACTGCAACTTTATTCATCATTCCCAGGAACCTAGTTACCCTGGAAACAAAAAAATTGACATCTACAATGTTACATTTGTGATTGCTAAAATTCCATTCTGATATGTAGTATTATATAAATCAACTTTTTTTTTTATATATATATTTAGATCTTTTCAGTATTACCATGACTAATAATGATAGGTTAATTGGTTGGTTTCTAATGTGGAGTTGTGTTTAACAATGAACCATTAGCGATTTAGCTTTCCAGTATTTGCATAATTATGTTTTTTTCTGCTGTGAGGAATTTGCTGACTTTTTATGTACATAAACACGAGAATTTCCCTGCGCCAAAGAAAGATAGATTTGTGGATGAGAAGAGGAAGTAATATTGAAATCCATAATGAAGTCAAGTCAAAGTACCGTAATTGCTTAGAATTTCCTACTTCATGACCTCAGTGATCAGTTGTCTCCATGAGTGAAATGTTTCTCACAGATATCTGTGCAAAGTTTGAAATGTCTGGCTTTCCCTTGCTAAGTAAAATCATCTGCATTGTTGCAGTGCTACCAACATCAATAGCATCGTATGAAAGGGCATTTAATGTTATTAATCTACTGAAAATAAATCTTCATTACAGACAACACGAATCACTTAGTAATAATTAATATAAATGACACAAGACTTGAATATTTCTAACCAATATGATCAGTAGAACATTGCATTACAAAGGGATACAGACATATTAAGAGAAGTGAATAGGGCTACAGAGTAACTTGCTGAATCAGAGATTCAACCAGATTGCTGTGTAGAGGGAATGAAGCGAATTTTTAAATTATTTTGTGCCTGGCTCCTAAATATTTGATCAGTTTGTTCTGTCCTGTTCATTATAGAGTTTTTACTCTGCATTTATTTGTTTGTGTATTTATGTCTATAACAGGGCAAAGTCCCAATTACAATAGACAGTACAGATATTTGCTTAAAACATAAAATTGGAGATAACATGAAAAAAGAGATAAAACGGATACAAATGCAAGATACAAGTGTAAATAAAATTAAAAATGAAAAACGAAAAAGAAAAAAAAAAAAGAACAGACAAATAGATACTACCTAAATAAAAGACACATATAGATATGAATGAAAAATACAAAATAAAAATAAATGAACACTAGATAAGTATAGATGTCATAACCAAAAGATGTAAAATGTAGCTATAAATGGCTCCAGATAATTAAGCATTATAGTCTCAGAACTATTCTAGCTTCATTTGGAGGAAAATATTTGTTACAAGAGCATTGATTCTAGCATTAGAGAGAAGAAAATTGAGTTCTTGTTGCAAGTATAATTTGTTTTAGGCAGAAAAAAAAAACTGAAATCTGCCTAAAGCGAAATGTGTATCTGTGAACTGTGTGGGGTCCAATGCGGGAGATACCACATTCGCGAGTGAAGAAAGCGTTTGAAATCTATCAGGAAAACTATACAGGAGATAGTATAACCGTATCTATGCACAGTGTGCGCAATCCCAAACTATTATTATTTATTTTATAGCTGATTTTGTTATTCACATAATTATTACAGCTTATGATAAAAATATTCAAGTGGTGCTCAGAGATATTGAAATCTTATTTTGCTTTAATCTTTAAGAAGTATTTTTAAACAAGTATTTTTTCCCCTGTGTTTTTATTTCATTACAGTTATTTCTTATTAAATGTGTGTTCATCATTACTAGGATTTTATAAAGATTTTATTGATTTAGGATTTCACTTGGAATAGAGGATTGGATTAGTCTTTGAACAGTGTAATTTGTTACATTACGGCTTAAGGTACAATAATATTAAGTTTATGGATTTTATCCATTGTTGGGAAATGCTTGTCTGTGTAAGAGAGCTAAGGTCAGAGTTAGAAAACCAAACACAATAAAGTAACCGGCAATTTGTGCTTAGTAATTTGGATATAAATTACAGTCCAAAGTCCAAAGGTTGAGATTCAAATGTTGAAGTTTGTTTTGGAACAAAGTGACTACATGCCGCAGGTATTTAAATGTTTGTTGTGCCATTGTAACATTCTAAAGGTAAACTTTTTTTTGTCTGTGCACTTCATCCATTGTCTTGACAATTAACATAAATCAGTACAGGATACTGAGCATCCATTGAAATGATGGGTGAAGCACATAGTTTTAAGTCTCTCATCACTTCTCATCTCATTCACGTACTTTGTATGTCATAGCAATATTACTACTCGTATTATTGCCGCGCTTTCATGCTTAATGTTCGGCAGGTCTTTGAGCAGCCTCGTGCATAACATTTGGCAGGTCTCTGAAATTTAATTGCATTATTGTTTTCAATTTCTTATGTCGCCGCTCCAATCACTCGCCTCAATTTCAATATTGCAACCAATAAGCTGTGTCCATTATTAAATGACATCTATTTGTCTAATCTACGTAGACTAAAACCGAGGTTGCAATGTCTAGTGCTGAGGACGAAGATTAAGGTCGGCCAATGTGATTAAAAATTATTATTAAGAGTTAAGAATGTCATCGTACTCGTATATGAAATAATAATAATAATAATAATAATAATAATAATAATAATAATAATAGCTATTTAACAATGTAACAAACTAGTGTTTATTCTTATCGAGGAAGTAGACGTGACAACGTGACGCTTAGAGTGAAACCTACAGAGCAACAATCGGTCGGCAAAATTATGTTTTAAAAGAACACCGCACGTTATTGTGTGATGCCGACATGTTAACCATGAGAGCGCGGCGATAATAGCTGTAATCCTAAGCAAATATTCCCCTGAAATGCATAATTTGTTGATGAGAGGAACTGTACTTGAAGAAATCTGATAGGCACTGTTCGTAGATTTACAGCATGTGATATAATTCTGTTCCTGATGAGAGCTCTAGTCAAAATTTGTCAATCATTTCTCACCTGTATTGAATTTTGACGCAAAATAACCTCTGCATTTGAAAGCATTGTTGAATGAATAAAACACTGCTACTACTACTTTTATTCTTCAGCTTAGAGTAGAATCTCGTTAATCGGACTAATTTGGTGGATAAGTTGTACGAAAATCATAAGTCTGGATTGATTGAAATAACCTGAGACACTAGAAAGTATTAGGTTGGTTCATAATTCCATAGCGATTTTTTATAAGTTTATTAAACACATCAGATACACTTAAGAGAGAAGTTAATCATCAACAATAAATTCTCCTTCGCTATTTACTGGGTCTTACTGTATATATATTTAAAAGGGATCACCGAGCTATGTGACTAATGCAAATTATTATTGACCTCCGGCCACTTTTAAAAGCTCGCATTCCCCATTTTACGCGTGTTTTTTTTCCTGCCCGAATTAACGAGGTTTTACTGTTTCACCAACAATGGACATACACACTAATTTGTTAATAGTTCATTGTAGGAATTGTTAATTCTATACTAAGTTGCTAATGGAGTTACGTTTCTATTTTCTACATATGTGACCAGTTGCAGGAAATGGGACCTAAAGTCGGATTTTTCATTTTTTTGTTTTTTGTGATTTCAAAAAGAGAATGAAATACTGAGCATTTAAAAAAAGTCATGGTTCTAGGTGCTATAGTTTTTAGTATTGAAGAGTTCGCGGGAAAAACGATGATTGTCACATTTCTGTTGAGGATTAGATAATGTTCTAATTGAGTGTATAACTGCAAGATGTAGTGCTGTTTCTATAGAAAATAAAGGAAAGGGTTACTATATTCGTGGTGATAATTCTCCTTTTTACCATTTTTCATAAGAACAACATTAAATTTCGTAGTGATCCATTGAATCAGATAATGACATGAACCTTAACAAAACTGTGACATTCTTCGTTTTTCCCGCGAACTCTTCAATTACTTATTGAATCTTGATATTACATTATGTACTTTTCGATAAAAATGCAATTAAAGTTTTCATTTGTTTCCTTAGCAACTATAAGAAAGATTTAGGTATTTAAGAAGCACTGTATAAAACTACATCCTAGTTTAGTATGTAAAAAAAAAGCCTACAGGTAGCACAAGATGTCAAAACATAGAAATGCAGTTTTTACACCGCAAATTCGTTATTTTGTTCTCCTGTAAAATTTTCTTTCACGACTTTCACTTTCGCGCAATGGGTCACATATTCAGATAGCCATAATTACCATCAATATACAAAGAATTTATGTTACAACATTATGTTTATTTTCAAGAGCCTTGCCTTGTCACTAATTCTTCCAAGATCTTATTAGAAATGTTTGCACGTTTATCCTTATTTTAAATTTTAATTCGTCTGTTGTGTGAGGATTCTGTGACATTTTAGGCGAATTTTCTAGTTTAATACCAATCTCGTGAAGTTTCTTCTTGGTGAGTACAACATCTTTTCATGTTTTTTTTATTCAGTTTCTTTAAACTTTTTTTTTCTAATTTTTTATATCCTACGTGAAACACGAACTTCTGCATACTTTGTGGAAAAATATTCTATTTTATCATACAAATCGTATTTATTAAAAAAATCTTCAATGGCGTATTTCTAACTAACCATTATCAATCAGTAATTAAACGCATTAGACAACAACTCTGAATTTAAAAGCAACACCACGGATTACAACTTCGGAAAGTAAACAACAGTTTTGCTTTGTGTTCTCTGGTATATGTTATGATATGTTAATATGCCAAGTAGAGAGGATAAGTGCAGCTGCTAGAACAAATGCAGAACCCTTGCTGAAGTTTAAAACCAAGATTATGAATCTGAATACTTAACAGGGACAAATTATTTATATGTTAAAATGAGCTTTTAAAGTGTATTGTATTGTATTGTATTGTATTGTATTGTATTGTATTTATTAACATTCCATGGTATTCATACATTGCTTCACAGCTAGAATATGGAACAAGTCAAAAAACTTAATACTATTATAAAGTCTTAATTTATAGTCACAGTCTAGATGAAATATATACAGACGAGATTTACAATATAGTCTACTAGTACAACACAAAGTTTTAGTATCAATTTCATGAAGTGTTATTGAATGTCATGAATTCATCTACAGAATAGAAGGCGTGAGAAATTAGGTACTTCTTTAATTTGACCCTAAATAATTTTATGTTTTGAGTTTTATTTTTTATATCGATAAAGAGGCTATTAAAAATTTTTACTGCCATATAACGCACTCCTTTTTGATAGCATGATAGACTTGCCGATGGGGTATGAAAGTCATTTTTTTGACGTGTATTTATGCTATGAACTTTGAATTAGTTACAAAGTTTTCACGATTACATAAGAGGAAGATTATTCATGAAAAGATATACTGACAAGCCATGGGCATTATTTGTAGTTTTTTGAAAATAGTCCTACAAGATTCCCTAGATTTTGCACCAACTATTATTCTAATTACTCTTTTTTGTAATAGGAATATTCTGTTACTATGTGTGGAATTTCCCCAGAATATTATTCCAAAACTCATTACCGAGTGAAAGTATGCAAAGTATATTGTTTTTAAGGTATTGATATTTACTATCTTTTGCATAGATCCAATAGGAAAACATATTGAATTTAGTTTGGGGGTAATTTAATTTATAAAAGGAATTTCTTGGCTTGTGTGCTTGTAATAGCATACCAGGGGACTTTCGAGCCTATTTTTGGGAGCCTTACAGAATTTGACTACAAGAGCAATGCTTCCTTTGTGTAATGTAGAACAAGGTGATTTCAATATGATGTCACCGGCATAGCTCAGTCGGTTAAGGGGCTTGCCTGCCGATCTGAAGTTGCGCTGGGACGCGGGTTCGATCCCTGCTTGGGCTGATTACCTGGTTGAGTTTTTTCCGAGGTTTTCCCCAACTGTTTGCCAGGTAATCTATGGCGAATCCTCAGCCTCATCTCGCCAAATACCGTTTTGCTATCACCAATCTCATCGACGCTAAATAACCTCGTAGTTGATACAGAGTCGTTAAATAACCAACTAAAAAAAATTATAATACAGAGCTTACTTGTTGGAAAACTAACGGAAAGACATATCATAAAGACTATAGTGTTTTCTTGTGCCTGCAGATCAGAAAGTTTTTGCTGGTACTTCGTGTTAGTGGCCAAGGAATTCCTTGTATGAAAGAAGTATAAATAAAATAACCAGTGACAGTTTGTGTGTGTGTGTGTGTGTGTGTGTGGAGTCCAATACATTGATTTGTGTTACTATAGCTGTGGGGACAAATGCTGCGTCAAACCTCCCAAGCAAGATCCCTGGAGGTCTGGTCACCAAGGGCAATTCCACTCTTGGCTATGAGAAGGTTAGAGTCGGTGGTTCTGGGCAGACTCCGTTTCCATTCACTACGCCGGGCATGTTTGGCGGAGCAATGGGGCCACTCGGCGGTATGGGTGCTATGGGCTTCTTCCCTGGCATGCCAGGGATGCCACAGCACAGCCTGAGTCCAGATCAGCTGCTTCATCAGAGTAAGTGACTTCTAGTTTTGTGACTCACTCCCAGGTACATTGGGTAGTGTTGTGCTTGTCATATCTATGGCAATAATATTTCGTGAATGAAAGAATGGTGAAATGGATTGTAGGCGAAATGGAAATGCATTTAAGGGGAGAGGATGGTATTTTGTGGTGAAAAATGAGTAAATTTTCAAAAATAAATTTTTTTCTCTAAAATGCTCTGTGATACAGTAGCGTGCAAATTAATCCGAACACGACATATTTTTACATTTTCTGTCATTGTTGGCCTCACACCTGCTCATACCGCTTTAATTGACATCTGTAGTACGTGTAATTCCATTGTTGAAGGTCTGTCATTATTTTTTTTATAATATGTGACTTTTGCCTGTCGTTTTGTACTTATAAGCGTTTCAGTTGTGTTGAAGACTTAATATTGCAAACCTGTGTACATTCTGTCATCTTCACAAATGGATACAACTCCACGAAAACGGTCTAAAATTATAACATTAGCAGAGCATTCTTCTATGACACAGAGGCAAATTGCTGCAGAATGTCACATCGGTTTGGCTACTGTTAATTCGATCATAAAAAATACAGGGAGACTGGATCCATCACACCCCAGAAAAAAGGAAACTGTGGCCGGAAAAGGAAGACTTCACCTGCAGATGATCATTTAATTGTCACGAAAAGTAAATTAAATCCTAGACTAACTACTGTCGACTTAACCCGCGAGTTAATGGCTACCACTGGGGCGAATATTCATGTCACAACAGTGCAGTGTAGGCTTTTGGAATCTGGACGAAGGGCTCGTAAGCCTATTAAGAAGCAACTGCTAACCCCTGTTATGTGCAAAAAACGCTTAATGTGGGCAAAATTACATCAACACTGGACAGTGAATGACTGGAAGAATGTACTTTTTTCTGATGAGTCTCATTTCGAGGTCCACGGCCACCGTGTTTCTTACGTATGGAAAGGATCCGAAAAAGTAACAGCAGCTCATCTCCAACAAGCACCCAAATACCCCCCTAAAGTTATGTTTTGGGGTTGTTTTACACATGAAGGGCCTGGAGCATTAATACCTATCAAGGGAATGATAAATTCTGACAAATATATTCACTTATTGGAAACCAGAATCGTACCCCAGCTGCAAAAATCATTTCCGGATGGCAGAGGTGTGTTCCAACAAGACCTGGCACCATGCCATACGTCTCGAAAAACTACAGAATTCTTCAACAAGAAGAATATTCAGGTACTCCCCTGGCCAGGCAACTCACCCGACATCAACCCCATTGAGAACTTGTGGTCAATTTGCAAAAGAAGAATGCAAAAAATGGATTGTTCTACAAAGGAGAAGATGATTTCTGCCCTCATTGGTGTATGGTTTCGCGATGAAGAAATGAAGAATATTTGTGGGAAATTAGTGGAATCCATGCCAAATCGTCTCAGAGCTGTTATTAGGAACAAGGGAAGCCACATAGATTACTGAGGTATGTCTTAGATCCTTTTTTTATCCCGTTTTGAGTGTTTTTGCATAAGTAATTACGTTGTTCGGATTAATTTGCACGCTACTGTATGTGTGGATTGCATAGCATAATATTTTGTGAGTATTTGTGCCCTTATCATATGCTGAGACGCCATTTTTTAACTTCCTGCGTTATGGATTTTTAAATCACTCGACCACTTTTATTGTTGTTTCCGGTAAATTGAATTTTCAAAAAAAAAAAAAAAAATTTTTTTTTTCTTTAAAATACTCTTTGATATGTGTGGAATGCATTGCAAAACATTTCGTGGGTATTTGTACCCTTATCGGATGTTGAGACGCCATTTTTAAACTTCTTGCGCTATAGATTTTTAAATCACTCACCCCCTTTTATTGGTTTGCGTAACTTCATTTTTTTGCTACATTGCCAGACAAAAATGGATATAATTTCTGAACTATTAAAGATACATGCATGAAATTTAGAATACACATTCTTGAGACTATTAGGAAACTTTTCTCTGTAACAGAATTTTGTTAATTGATTTCATTTTAAAACTACGTCCGTTTGTTTGCAAGAAAGGAATTCAGAAAAGTGTTATTAAATTTTAATTTTTTATTTTACAAATGTAGGAACTAATATTAAAATTCTGTTACAGACAGTTTGTAGAGCATGCTTTTGCAAGTACATTGCAAAAACCGGGACGAATCTACCTTTAAAAAAGGTTTAAGATATATCGATTTTAGTAAAATCCTGCATTGGGTATATTTTTTTCAAATCTGGGCCCCAAATTTTTTTTTTCAAAATATTTCTTTTTGGTTGAGTTTCTACAGGAATGAGCTCTCTACATACAAAAAATTAATAATTTACACCAAATAAGAAAAAAGTTTTAAAAAATACCATCCTCTCCCCTTAAAAAGTCTGATGTTTTTGCTGTCTCATTTACTCCGAATTTCACTTGTAGTAGTCATTCCATTGTATAGGTGAAGAGGCGAGACCTGACATGTGAGTTGTGTGAGAATGGAAAGAATGAGCAATGAGAAAGCCAGTTCATTTCATGATGGTTAATATTCTTCCTTTTTCTTTTGTGATGGTTGTGGTCAATTCATGACATGCATGAAGTAACAAGATTTGAAATTAGGTTTCTGGTACGAAAGCAATTGCCTTAGAATTTGGCTAACATTGCGCTATATTAAAATGTGAAAGAAATTACTTAATGTATATCTGAGGTCTCTGTTACACCAATTTGATCTACTATTTTATTTCTATATACAGGATGATTCACGAGGATTTACCGTCACTTACGGAGCTTATTTTCGAAGACATTCTGAGCAAAAGATCTCATATAAACATTGTCCTAATCTCAATATTTTCAAAGTTACACTAATTTGAAGTTGATAGTAAAGTACTTTTTTTTTCTTTAGTTTTAAGGATAATCAGTCAATCTTCTTAATGTATCCAGCTGTTTGCTGACAACATAAAGTCCACTGTAGTCTTTAAAGTTGTTTTTCACGAGAAATGAGGGGTATTTTGATCGGTGTTCATTATAGATGCCTGTTGCTAGTAGCCAGAGGTGGGGTGTAGTCAATATATACTGCAGGGCTGTGTCTTCTGCAGCCGATACTGATGATTTTAATTTACTTCTTTTGTGGTGTATGGGTGGACAGTATAGAAGAATGTGTTCCAGATCTTCATCATGATTATTACACCACAGACAAGTAGGATTATCAGAAATGTGAAATCGGTGTAGGTACAATTGAGTGACAATGTGACCTGTTCTGGCTCTTGTTAAAAATGTTTGAACATGTCTGGGCAAGTTTTTGTACATTTCCAGCTAAAGAATATTACAAATAGAGAATGAACTGTTCAGAAGGATTGTTTCTTTAATTGGTTAGTCTTCTGAAGCTAAAAATGTGTTGTTAATTGCTTTGTACAATTTTTTTTTTTAATTTTTAACTAAAAATTACATTATTCTTACGCACTTATCACAACAATTGTTACAAATCATACGACTTTAGGATGTTGAGTCTTTACAGTTTAATTTTGCATCCTAATGTACGTCTTGAAGAATTTACAAGTGTGGGGTGATTTGTAACAATTGTTGTGACAAGTGCGTAAGAAAAATGTAATTTTGTAGTAAAAAATCGAAAGAAAATCCTGTACAGACCAACTATGGAATTCACAACACATTTTTAGCTTCAGGATACTAGCTAATTAAAGAAATGATACTCCTGAATAGTTCATTCTTTTACCCTTGAAAGTAAAGAAAAAATGTATTTTACAAACAACTTCAAATTAGTGTAACTTTGAAAATATTCAGGATAGTACTCTTGTTTATACGACATTTCTTGCTCAAAATGTCTTTGATAATATGCTCCGTAACTGCCGGCAACTCCTCATGAATCTGTATAATCAGGAGAATTTGCATGCCTCACAGACCAGATATTGATTTATGAATGTATTATGATCACCACGAATCTGTTAGTTAGTTCACCATTGTTTCATGAAAAATTACTTATTTATAATTATTTTACATTACATTTTAGAAATGATTTTATTGTACCTAAAGTACTATATTAGTAATATTAGTAATTTAAGTTACATTGAAATTTCTGTAATATCTTGCAGGATTTTTCATATCTAGGAAATAGTTTTGACTTTAAAGGGTTACTGTTATCATAAATAGGGTACATTTTGAATCCCACCATACGATTTGAGACCTGCAGTGACAGTTTTTGGAAGTCGACAAAGAGAAGAAGCAAATTTATGAACCAACATCTGACTTTAAAAATTATCTGGAAACAAATGAAATTATTCATTGAAAGCCAGGGAACTATAACAAAATGTTTTTTGTGAACAATTTAATTTACCGAGAACAATCTGTAAAGAAATTGTCCTTATGGCCCTTAAGTCATCTATTGAGATTTTGAGATATAATTTATATAACAACCGCACATAATTTCAAGGATTTATACTTTTGTTATATAGTATACTCTAAATTCATGTTTATGTTCTTTTATTATTGAGTATTATTATATTTTGTTAGGTATACTTTGTCATTTTAGGCACTCCACTCTGGTGGTAAGTTTTGTAAATTAAAAATTATATAATAATTTAATTCTTTTCTTGTATTACAGATGCACTTCAGAGTTGTTTATATAATAATGATGCAATTTGTAGAGCGAAAATGGAAACTCAATTGTTTAGAATATTTCCTCCAATATTACTTGGTCCAATACATTTCTCATAGAATATGGCGATTGAATCCCCTAATAAGGAACCATAACCTGATTATTAGGAATGATGAGTTAGCCTTGAATAACTAAGTAAACATATACATGGCATATCTTTGCACCATATCTAAAATGACACACGAACAAATCAATATTCCAGACCTGTTACAAAATTACTGAAATAAGAACAAATTTAATTTTGTTTCTGCAGTTTACCTGTATTACATTTTCAGCACTCAACATGGGAGGTCTTAACCCCATGAATATGAACATGAGCCTGAGCCACATGGCTGCCATGAACCCGTTCCTGCTGGGGCAGAACGGTGCCCTGTTGAACCACCTGCTAGGGCAAGGAGCCATGAACACGGCCATGCATCAGGGCTGGGCAGGGGGTCTCTCGGGCAAGACAGTGTCTCAGTTGTGGATGAACGATGAAGGCAAGGTGAGATGATGTGTAGTCTTGTGATGCACGAAAGTAATAATGAATTTCTGAAATTCTAAAATAGGGTAATATGTATATCAGATATTGAATTTACACAGAATTTGCATGTTGCTGATATGCGATGTTAAAATATTATATATTACTGATTTACACTGTTAGAATATCCTTGTTGACTTTAGATGTCTAGTTTTGTACCTCTATAAAAAGGTTTTCGAAAGTTCTATTTCAAAATTCAACTTGTTTGTGAAATATTTTGTTTCTGTGTGTGTGTGTGAGAGAGAGAGAGAGAGGGGGGGGGGGAAAACAAATTTCGTACCATTATGAAACCATCAGGTTATTACTGAATTTTTTGTAGAGCAATTATGTTTTGTTGTCATATAAATAAATTTCAATTACGTTTCTTTCGCCTAGTGTGGAAATTGTGAAAGAAACCAAAGCATTTCATTGTCATAATTTGGCAATGAAAGAGTAATGGAACGGAGAAAAATTCTCTCCGGCGCCGGGATTTGAACCCGGGTTTTCAGCTCTGCGTGCTGATGCTTTATCCACTAAGCCACACCGGGTACCCACCCCAGCGTCAGACAGAATCGTCTCAGATTAAGTTCCAACTCTTGGGTTCCCTCTAGTGGCTGCCCTCTGCACTACGTCATAGATGTCTATGAACGTAGGACTGAAGTCCACATATGTGCTGAGGTGCACTCGTTATGAGTGACTAGTTGGCCGGGATCCGACGGAATAAGCGCCATCTTAAATCACGAAGTGATTTACGCATATATATATATATATATATATATATATATATATATATATTATTTTAATGTACTGAAGTACATATGATATTTCCATGCAGATATTTTGCGTCATCATACGATGAAAGAGTAGAGCTGAAAACCCGGGTTCAAATCCCGGCGCCAGAGAGAATTTTTCTCCGTTCCATTACTCTTTCATTGTATGATGACGCAGAATATCTGCATGGAAATATCATATGTACTTCGGTACATTAAAATAATATATATAATTTGGCAATTTGAATATCATTTATATGGACTACAGCTTGTAATATCTTGGTTTGAATCAAAATTATGTTGTGTGTGTGTGTGTGCGTACGTGCGTGCGTTTTTTTTTTTTTTTTTTTGGTCTTGTTCATAATAAAAGAAAATACCTAATCAACAAACTAATCTAAATATAAACAGTCCTCCTCCTTGCAGTCTACAAAATATCCATAACCAGTATCTACTCCAAAGTAATGCTTTGTTATTAATGCAGCTGATCTATGAACTCAGTAATGCTTTCATGCAGTGTGGTTAGTGAATACATGAAATGTCATTTTAACAAATAACGAAAAGCATTTGTGGTACTGGAACTAGGTATATGAATAACTTAACTTCACATTGATACATGGTAGGTGTCGTGAATTTAAATGTCTGCACAGTGACCCTTTTCTTTCCGCAGCTCAACCCTCTGGCCACCGTGCAGGAAGAGGAAGAGGTTGACGATGAAGACATGGGTGTGGCCGAGACATACGCAGACTACATGCCAACTAAATGTGAGCAAAGCAGTGATTGCATATTCATTCAACTCTGTTCAATCATTTATAAGTTTTCCTCTAATTTAGCACACACAATCATAAAAGAGAGAACGTCAAGTGTTCCACAATTTTAGGTAAGTTTTTGAACAGACTTGAACACTAAGTATCTGTAAAATTTAACTTCATAATTTGGTGAAATTTTAGTTTGCTGAGCTTTTTTTTTTTTTTTTTCCACCTTGTGCTATCAAAATTTTGTGTTACATGTACTGATTTCCTGTATGGTTTTTAGGATGGTTTGATCATATCTGGTCATTGCTTCTGTTGCTGATACTGAATCCACAAGTGTTACTGTTTTTCTTCTTATCTGAGGTCTATTAAGATTATGAGTACTGTTATTGCAAGTTATCTTGAACTTCCTGAGCGGGACAGAGGGAAGGAAGCGTGTAACGTGGGTGGAGCCAACTGAGTTGTTTGCGCATGCTCTGCATCATAATCTCTTGTCAAGAAACATAGAACTATTTCCTTCACTGCGTACCAGTAGTGTTACCATGGAGCAGCAACCACAGGGTAGTAATTATGGTGAAATGACATCACCGCGGAGAAAAAGTAACGCTGTTATCCACAGCGGAGAAAGAGAAATTATCGACATTATAATTAAGTGTTGTAAGGAGGAAAAATTAAACAATGTTTGCTGGAACCTCTTGATAAGGAATATGAGAGAGCGGCTAAATACTCTGGCAAAAGTATTAGTTCCGTGAAGAGAATTAAGAATAATATTGAATTACAACCGAATGAACCTCACACTACTTCGGGAAAGAATAAGTATGTAATGTTTAGAAATTATTGCTACAATAGTTATGTACAATAGTGTGTGTACTATGAGCGACATAATGAATTACTGTTGTAAGTTATTATTTTGTTATAGTTCTGCAAAACATATTATTTCATTCCAGAATTAGGACTTGTGTAAAGTTGAAGTGGACGACTTTGATCAACATGTCATTCAGGATACAATCGAAGAATTCTATCTTGTTCAGAAAGTAGTACCTACGATTAAGAAGATAATTCCGAATGGATGATGCCATGGACGAAATAATAATTAATTTTGGACCAAGCGATGATGACGAAGACGGCAGCAATGATAGCGAGATGGATTGTGTATAATTGTAAAATAATAAGCCTGTAAAATATTGTTATAAGAATATGTACATATTAGCTGTAAGTGTAAGTCATGCAGGCCTATATAATGTATGAAAATAGCTGCAGTAACTCCGCCATTGCCAGTCCCCGCCCTGGATGAGAGAGGAGGAGTGTACACATGATATATATTTAAATACTTACTCATTACAGGTTAATTAAAACGTGCTACAAAACTATGTTCTCTCAAAATCAGAGTGTCATGAGATGATGATGTCTGTATTGAACCAAGTTCTTTTACAGTAGAGAGCCGTAAAGTGAAAGAACCAACGTTTTCTGAGAAGAGTCACATTACCCAAGGGAGGGGCATCCTTGCCATGCCGTTACATTGATGAGTACATTCCGTACCGAACAGTTCAAAAGACAGACTTAGGGGATGTAAGGTTCAAGATAACTTGCAATAACAGTAGCATACTTTGTTTTTACTTATTTTTTACTCGTAGTTTGGCTCAATAGGTGATTATAATCACATGGTGATAATGAAAATGAAGAACTGATTGAGTACTAATAGGGAAATGATCTTCTCAATACTGTTTTAATATCAGACTCGTGGAGTTTGAATCTGAATATCCAACATGGAAACACAACATTAATCATTCAGAGTAGAAATAGAAGTAATGAAGTAAATGCACTCAGCAGTTTAGAAGTGAAGGAGAAAGACTATAATCTCGTATCATTTGAACCCGAGCACCTTCTTCTGGGAACGGACTCACAATGCTTGCCATGTTTCTTGAGTGATCGGCAGTTGGTCTGTTGAATAGTGAAACTGGGCAAGAAGCATCCTGACCCCGTGGTGGAAACAGCATCTCTGTCAAGTGTTGCTCCAACTGATGTGTGGTATAAGTTGTCGCTACCTGAGGAGACCGTCAAGACGGGAGCGTTGTCGGCCCTGCAGCTGGAGGCTGTGACATACGCATCCCAGCAACATGAGCATTTCCTACCAGACGGCAGTCGAGCTGGCTTCCTCATTGGTAAGTACTTTATTTGTCTCTGTGATGTAATACAGACGTGGACAAATTATTAGCAAAATTGAAGATTTTTATTATATATTTTTACAAAATATGATTCTTCAATTTAGACTACAGTTGACATTTTTGTGTATTTCCAAATTATTAGCAAAATTGAAGATTTGTATTGTATATTTTTCAAAATTTAACTCCTCAATTTGGACTACATTTGATATTTTAGCATATTTACAAATTATTAGCAAAACTGAAGGTTTTTATTGTATATTTTTACAAAATTCGACTCTTCAATTTGTACTACAGTTGACATTTTGGATATTTCGAAATTATTAGCAAAACTAAAGATTTTTGTTTTATATTTTTACAAAATTTGACTCTTCAATGCAGTTGACAATTTTGCTAATTTACAAATTATTAGCAAAATTGAAGACTTTTATTGTATATTTTTTTACAAAACTTGACTCTTCCATTTTTGCATATTTCTGTCTACTGTAATGATGGAAATATCCAAAATTGTCAAATGTGGTCTAAATTGAAAAGTTAAATTTCGTAAACAGAATTATCATAAAAATCGTCCATTTTGTTAATAATTTGTCCACGTCTGTACATTTGTCTTAACATGGAGTAGTAAAAATAAAGCTTAAGTACTTTCTCAAGGTATATACATATGAGTATGAGCACTTCCTGTGATTATATACTCGTAACCACTAGAACATACTCATTTTCGTAAGAATAAAGACTTTCTACCTAACGCTAATATATATACTCATCTCTACACCCTTCTTGATCGTTTAAAAGTTAATATATACTCTTTGACCACATTGCACCGTGATGCTCAATTCTTTTTATAGACTTTCACTAGCATATAGGTAACTAAGTATGGACACTTCGTGTCGGTACCTTTGATGTAGCCGGACTGATTTCAATGACCTTCAAGCCAGCTAGAGCGTGAGATTCTCCTTTCTCCCTAGAGTTGGCGCTGACATCACACCAGCTAGCAGTCGACACAGCGGAAATATAACACATAATTAATACATCTAGATATATTATGTACTCAAATAAAATAAATTGGACCGATGAAATAATAAATCCGTCATTATCTATAATGGCTAGACTCTAGAGTTCCTTTATAATGAGAGTTGAGACGTTGACCCCAACAACAATTAAAATATGTAATGATTTGATAGCACTGAAAATGGAAAAACAAAACTCTTATGAGAAGTAAAACCATATACCTATATTATATTATATAATATACAAATATTAAACGAATTTTATACATAATTTTATAATGTATTGTATTATTTTATAATATAATTTATTATAACTGAAATATAAAAAATTATTATTACAACTAGTTTGTCACTGAGAAATAAGGAAAAGCTGTTAACTTGAATTTATTTGAAGCAAAGCGTTACTGGATTATGCAATAAGGTAGGCGATGTTTGGATCCTGTGTCTCAACTCTATTCTCAATTATTATCTTAGCGTATGCTCGATTACACTAACCTCTAGCGCTTGAAAGTGGAACTAAACGCTGGCGCACAGAGAAACAAAACATAGGAAAATTCGCTCAGTGTCCATTCTTTATAATCCCTATTCACTGCTTTCACATGCTATCGGCATGCTGTGGTGGTTAGTGTTTTGCTTTTTGTAAATTTTTATAATAGATAAATAAGTAAAAAAATAAATAATAAATAAATAAATGAATAAATAAACATGAAAGAGAGTGTGAATCAGATAAGCGACGTTAATAAAACAGGAAACAAGAATATTGTACTGAGAAATCGTCATTACAGGATGTTGGATAGAGATTACAATCCATTTCTAGAATTCCAGTTATGTTAATTCTATATTTTATTATAATTTTAAAGTTACAAGTAATTGCATTTTGCAATTCAAATTTACAAAATAAACTGTAATTGTTAATTATATTTAACAATACAATCTAGTCTTATAGTTTGATAGCCATTCATATTCTTATAGGTTATGTTTTTTATGAATAACAAATACGTGTTTAACTTTTTTCACATTCACTTTTGTGAAGCGTTAAAGGCTTCTGAAGTTCACGTCTTTTTCTATATTTTTCCATGAGGCACTACATCCTTCATAAATTATGCCTTTTTTTAATTTAACTTTAAACTGAACACAAATCAACAAATACTCAGAATTGAGCCTGCTACAAACCATACTCAGAATAACATGAGGACGAACTTATAAATATGAGAATATACTAGCTTTTATTCGTATCAAGCATGAGTATATATTCTGTACAAGATAGACGCTTGAGTATATTCTACTATGCTTCCATGTTATGAGTATGTAATCAAAAATGAGTAGGTACTCAAATGTTTTTATTCTTACTAATAAGGTTATTTACTAAAAAATAGTCCAGTATATACTATATACTCGTGTTTATTCTTACCACGGATGGTGCTGATTGTGCTTTTTTGCTGATGGCAGGTGACGGTGCTGGTGTTGGAAAAGGTCGAACCATTGCTGGCGTGATATTTGAAAATTATTTGAAGGGTCGCAAAAGAGCCATATGGATATCTGTTTCCAATGATCTCAAGTACGATGCAGAGAGAGACCTGCGGGATATAGGAGCCATGAAGATAGACGTACATGCTCTTAACAAGGTAATTCCTGTGCACTCAGGTTGTGTACTTCCCATTAAATGTGGAAGTTTCTACATATTGCATTCCTCCATTTACCTGCCCCACCATATTTTGTACTTTTCTCTGTTCTTTCATCTGCCCATCCACCTGTCTGTCTAGTTCATTCTTCCTCTCACCATCCATCCTTATTCCTGTCCCTCATCCATTCACTCATCTGTATATCTATATAGAGAACAACTTCACTCCTAAATTTTGCTGATTTTTAGGAGTTATCAGGGCCCTGTTGCATAATAATTTACAAACTAGAGTCGATGGCAATTGGGAAGGCGGTAGTCTGCTAGCGTTTGCGTCGAGAGAGACAGATAGAGAGAGCATGGCAGCGTACAACATTGCCACATCGTACTTCACGCGCACGTGTAATACAAATAGCGCAGGAGAGAATTTAAATTATCAAAAGACAATAATGACCTTAGCAGTTGATTACTGTAATCATGACATCAAACATAAACTCTTTCCTTCACTAATAATATTCTTTGCACGGTTTTCAATCCCACGCCACATGCTTCTACAGTTGTGTCTTGCACGTTGGCAACGTTGCAGCCAGCATCAAGATGGCCGGCAGCATTCTGCTCGTCAACGTTTTTTAAATAATTATACACCTTAAACACTATTTTCCGCGCCTGTCTGTGCAGTATTTGTCTTTTTACAGTCTCTTCTTCCATTTATTTTTCTTACACACACACACACACACAGTAAATGTTAGTTTTACTTATTCAATAAGAAAGAACTTTAAATTATTATACTGTCATCACTGATTAATTTTACCTATATATATATATAAACAATAAATATATACCCTGACCAAATAATATAAAGCTAACTCAAAGTGGTAGCGCTAAGGATAATGTTAGTACTATATGACTTGTTCTAGTGAAAATTGAAACACTCACACGTGAACAAACGAACTCTGGAAGTACTCATTATAGACTGATTCTGATTGGTTCTGCTGTACAAGCTTGTGACATCACATACCTGAAATGCTACGGCGCATATAGGAGACGACCTTCCGAACTGTTGTCTAGTCTAATAGAGAGAGAGAGAGAGCGAGAAAGTGAGTGAGAGAGAGAGAGTGTGTGTGTGCGCGGGTTTATTTTTATTTTTTTTTTTTTAAGAAGTGCTTCTACTGCTGCAAGTTTGCAGATCTCTCTGGAAAGAGTTAGTAACTTTGATAAGACCTTGTTATAACTTTGAATACAACTGAACAGAGTTACTAACAAAATATAAATTTTAAGGAATTATGTTCTTGTCTCACAGTTCAAGTACGCCAAAATCTCCTCTGCTGTGAATGGGAACGTGAAGAAAGGTGTGATTTTCTCAACATACTCTGCTCTGATTGGGGAGTCCACCCAGTCAGGAGGGAAGTACAAGACACGTCTGAAACAGCTACTGCAGTGGTGTGGAGAAGACTTTGACGGACCGGTTGTGTTTGATGAGTGTCACAGAGCCAAGAACCTGTGTCCCGTGGGCTCTTCGAAGCCCACAAAAACTGGGCTCACTGTGCTGGAGCTGCAGAACAAGCTGCCCAAGGCTCGTGTCGTGTACGCCTCCGCCACTGGAGCCTCAGAACCTCGCAATATGGCGTATATGACGCGTCTCGGCATGTGGGGCGAAGGTACGCCCTTCCCAGAGTTCACGGACTTCATTTCTGCTGTAGAGAAGAGGTTTGTAATGTTGGATATCTGTTTTTCTCTTTGAAATTAAGTAGAAGTATTTGCTGCAGAATTGAAATACACTCATTTAATCCTACATCTAAGATTCTGGAACAAAGTTGCACCAATAAGGAAAGAAATAGAACCTTAACTTTCCATACCAGACAGCCTGGCTGCAATCTCAGCAAGTACAAGGGGATGGGGATAGTTTTGAGACTTTTTTCATGAGGTAATGTCACTGCTATCATTCTAAAATTCCCCCATTAACTATTATAATATTTGTAACTAGCTGTACCCGTGTGCTCCGCTGCACTAGCTGGAAATAAATGTAAAGTAATTACATAATTAAAATAGGACATCTGGTCCAGGGAACATTCGTGTTTGATTGAAGGATAAATCATTTAATATGTCACTTAATTTAAATTGTATTTAAATAATTAAAATGCTATCATTTTGGTCCAGAGACCACTCATTTAGTACAATGATAATTCCTTTAACATAATTCTTAATTGTTATTACATGCAAATAATTAAAATATGAACATTTGTTTCAGAGAACATCCGTTTTTGGTGCAATTTGGTCCCATCAAAATTTTGCTTGGAATGAAACGTATCAGAAATCATTTTTAAAGAAACTTTTGTTATTCAACATTTTTCACAAAAATTAATAATAAGGGAGACATTTCGATTTATTTAATTCAATTCCCCTTATAACCTCCCTTTTAAATATTTTGAATGCTATATAGCCTAAAATCTAAGTTACAACGAACTTAATTTATATTTCAATTTTCATATAAATCGGTTCAGCCATTATCGCGTGAAAAGGTAACAAACATATCCAGACAGGCAGACATACAAACAAAAATTTCAAAAAAGCGATTTTCGGTTTCAGGATGGTTAATTATACATGTTAACACCAATTATTTTTAGAAAATCGAAAATTACCAGAAAAATTTTGGCTACAGATTTATTATTAGTATAGATATAACGCCGTTCTTGGTGCATTGTTTTCAGTATCTAACATGATAAATTGATTTAGAATTAGTAGAAATTGATATAGTCGAAGATGTTAATCAAAGCTCCACTGTAAATCACTCTCAGAACTTAAATATTAAGGAAATTTTAATTGCAAGGGTTTTTTTTTTACTATTGTTTAGAAGTTGTGTACAGTACAGTATTTTTCATACACCCATTAGCAATTCTGTTTCTTCATAAGTTCCTATCAATAGTGTCTTCTTTAGTCAACCCTCTATAATCCATATTTCAGATCCCATTCATCCCTTCTTTGTTATGTCTTACCCATCTCTTCTGTTGCCCTACAGATTGTGGGTTGTAACGATGGGCCAGCTCCCCATTTTATGGAGAAAAAAATAATGTCCTAAAAATCTCAAAATACTGGAACGCATTAAGAATAGTTTAAATTTCGTTACTGTCTGAACACATTCCTGGTATAGTTTAAGGGGAATAGCAATTTGTAATGTCAGAATTCCCCGTTGTGAGCTCTCAGACAAGCATTGTACTAATTTTATGCATGTGTTCTGCAGAGGTGTTGGAGCCATGGAGATTGTTGCCATGGATATGAAGCTGCGAGGAATGTATATTGCAAGGCAGCTGAGCTTTCACGGAGTTGCCTTCAAGATAGAGGAAGTTGGTCTATCAAAAGAATTTGTTAAAGTGTATGATGAATCTGTTAAGTTGGTAAGTACAATACATACTTTGTTATCCATTTCAAACAACACTGGAATAATAATATATTGCCATAGAGATATAGTAAAGCAGACAATGCATTAATTATGTATGATTTGAGGCTTTCTCGGCGTTGGTTCGCTAATATGTTTTCGCGGGATATCAGCCGAGTTAAGATTTTGGAATGCTCCAAGCTTTCGACTGCTATCTCTGCAGCCATCTTCAGGGAAGTGATGTCCGAACAGAAAGTCGAAAGGTTATATAGATGTGGCTGTCTCAGGTGAAACGGGATTGGTTGGCGGATCGGCCAATCCGGGGCCGGGAATTGTCATCGCTCGTAAGCTCCGCCCCTCCCGGGATTACTGCGTGAAGTTTGGCGGGCGGCGAGCCCTGTTCCGCCGGTTGGAATCGGTTGCCGTCCTCGGTCCGTGATCTTCATGACCTTGATTGTAAGAGGGCCTGAGTTGGTCTAAGGCCGGTGTCCATGCCTGACTGAGCTGGAGTCCACTGTCTCTGTTAAAGTTGTTTTTCTCCAGCTTGATCTCTATGGCCTCCTTGATTGTACGATCCCAGTAGTGGCTTGATTTGTTAATGACCTTGGTGTGGTCAAACAGTATTTTATGCTCCTTTTCTATGCTGTGTTGCGCCACTGCAGATTTTTCCGGGTAATACAGCCTCAGGTTCCTCTTATGTTCTTTGATTCTGTCTTCTATTGTGCGGCCAGTCTGCCCTATGTATACTTCGCCACACTCGCATGGAATCTTGTAAATCCCTGGAGTCCTTAAGCCCTGACTGTCTTTAACCTGACGTAGATGACTCCGGATTTTGCTCTGTGGTTTATGGATGGTTTTGATATTAACCTTCTGGAGGATTCTGCTTATTTTGTGTGACACGCTCCCGCAGAATGGAATGAAAGCAAGAACCGACAAAGAAAGCTTTCATTCCATTCTGCGGGAGCGTGTCACACAAAATAAGCAGAATCCTCCAGAAGGTTAATATCAAAACCATCCATAAACCACAGAGCAAAATCCGGAGTCATCTACGTCAGGTTAAAGACAGTCAGGGCTTAAGGACTCCAGGGATTTACAAGATTCCATGCGAGTGTGGCGAAGTATACATAGGGCAGACTGGCCGCACAATAGAAGACAGAATCAAAGAACATAAGAGGAACCTGAGGCTGTATTACCCGGAAAAATCTGCAGTGGCGCAACACAGCATAGAAAAGGAGCATAAAATACTGTTTGACCACACCAAGGTCATTAACAAATCAAGCCACTACTGGGATCGTACAATCAAGGAGGCCATAGAGATCAAGCTGGAGAAAAACAACTTTAACAGAGACAGTGGACTCCAGCTCAGTCAGGCATGGACACCGGCCTTAGACCAACTCAGGCCCTCTTACAATCAAGGTCATGAAGATCACGGACCGAGGACGGCAACCGATTCCAACCGGCGGAACAGGGCTCGCCGCCCGCCAAACTTCACGCAGTAATCCCGGGAGGGGCGGAGCTTACGAGCGATGACAATTCCCGGCCCCGGATTGGCCGATCCGCCAACCAATCCCGTTTCACCTGAGACAGCCACATCTATATAACCTTTCGACTTTCTGTTCGGACATCACTTCCCTGAAGATGGCTGCAGAGATAGCAGTCGAAAGCTTGGAGCATTCCAAAATCTTAACTCGGCTGATATCCCGCGAAAACATATTAGCGAATGCATTAATTGTCTTGTAATTGAGCGCACAAAGTGCAAATCATGTTTTGATATTTTTAATATTCCCATAACATAACATGATTGTTAGCAAGTACAGAAATCTTAATGTAGGAAGCTGCCACAAACAGGATAGTAGCAAAACCAATAAAGGGGACACCATCACAGCTAAGCTATGCAAACAAATGAGTGTACAGTCACATTACTTGAAAAAATTGACCTGCAGACACTGTACTATACATTTATTCATTAATGAACGCTGCAAGTACAATAAGTAGCAATTTTTGCATGGAAGCTGGTTGTATCTTTAGGTGGGTAGCAATAGAGAGCAGATATGTGAACCAGGAAACTTCTTAAGGCCCGCTCACACTTAGCGGACTCGAAACGAAATGAAATATCTGCCACTGCTCACATCTACTGGAATTGAATTGAACCAAACCGAAGCATGTTTCAGTAAAAAATAATCACATAATAGCATTAGCAGGGTTATGAGAAATATAAGAAATACAATATCTAAACAATACTAAATTCATGATAATTTTGAACTAGAGATATAAACAGAGAATTTTTCACTTTATTTGACTATCTTCTGAGGGATGAAACAAAATTTAATATTTATTTTTGTATGAGTTACGTAGAGTTTAGGCAGTTACCTGTTTTACCTGAAACAAAAAGTTCTGTTCTGGAAGTGGAATAAATATTCTAACTCATGAATTTTATTTGATTCGACCCGCCACTTTCTGCCACCTTCATTTAAATACATTGTGAAGAGAAATTTGTTGTTGTTGTTTTCTAATGCCAGGTGTTTGACAATATAGTCATTTGACCTCTTGCACTCCAATATTCTTCAAAGATATTATCATGGCCAGCCACTGAAGCACAGATTTTGAGATGTTCCGAATCCATTTCTTGGTTTGAGTTGCACAATGGGCAGTTAGGAGACTGATATATTCCAATTCTATGCAGGTGTTTGGCCAAACAATCATGGCCTGTAGTTCAGTCTTCTTGGCTGATGTTATACCACCAGCATTCCATTGTAAGATGTTTAGTTGATTCTGTACCATTAAAGTATTCTCCGTCCGGAGATCCAATTGGGGGACTATTTTACCTCCGGATAATTTTACCTTAATGGTGAAAATGGCAAGTTGTAGCCAATTTAAGTGAACACCATATTTTAATGTTTTGGTGGCTACTTCATTCACACACGACCCCCAGGATGTTTGGGTCGACGGGTCCATTGGACCTAGCTGGGAGATCTTGTTGATCACCAACTTTCCCTCCTTAAGCCACTGGAGGACGATTTTAGTGCCATAGCAGGTCAGCACTGGAAACAGAAAAGTAGAAAGAGGAGGAAGGAAAGTGAAATGAACCCCTAGGCCTCGAATGCTCTAATGCCGTCGGGGTCGAAGAAAGTAAGAGTTCAGTCAGAGGACTGGATAGGAAAGGGTAAAAAGGGAATTAGGTATTGGATAGAGGAAAATTATACCAAATTCAGTCATTAACTCATCAAGCTGACCAGTGCTAATTGATGAGTAGCCCCTCCCTTTAGTTCAGCTTGTAAAATAATGCTTACTAACAGCTGCACCACGGGAAGGTAGGGATGGGACATTGGGTATTTGTCCAGGTTGGTTCCTTAAAGCCTTCAATGGGAAGGATTAATGGCTCTCCCCCCTGTATCCGACAGATACCCTTTTGCAGCCTTTGAGAAATTTTGTTCAATTCAATTTCACTAAGTAGGAGTGGGCCTTTAGCTTTCAGTATCTGTGTGCAAATATTTTACTTTACACAATTTTTATTTCATAATTATTATTATATTGTCAGACGTGCAAAGTGTTTTACAGTGAGTGTTCATTGTAATTCTTGCTTGTTTGTTACAGTGGGTAGAGGCCATGCAAAAATTCCAAGAGGCTGCTGAGTTGATAGATGCAGAGAACCGCATGAAGAAAACAATGTGGGGACAGTTCTGGTCCTCCCATCAGCGGTTCTTCAAGTATCTGTGTATAGCAGCAAAAGTGAACCACGCTGTTGTGACTGCAAGGTAAGTCCAGTCAGAGTGAGATTTCTTTGTCACGTACGCTCTGTGGATATGTGTTATATTTATGTGCTATTAAATATGTAATTCATTCATTTAGTGTTCTGCCCAAGGGCAGGTATTTCAATACAAGCCTAGCTTTCTCCAATCTTTCCTATTTTCTGCCTTCCTCTTTGTCTCCTCATATGATCCATATATCTTAATGTTGTCTATCATCTGATATCTTCTTCTGCCCTGAACTCTTCTCCCGTTCACCATTCCTTCCAGTGCATCCTTTAGTAGGCAGTTTCTTCTCAGCCAGTGACCCAACCAATTCCTTTTCCTCTTCCTGATCAGTTTCAGCATCATTCTTTCTTCACCCACTCTTTCCAACACAGCTTCATTTCTTATTCTGTCTGTCCACGCCACACGTTCCATTCTTCTCCATATCCACATTTAAAATGCTTCTATTCGCTTCTCTTTACATCGTCGTAATATCCATGTTTTTGCCCCATACAAAGCACTTCACTAGTCTCTTCCTTGGTTCTTTTTCCAGAGGTCCACAGAAGATGCTCTTTTTTCTATTAAAAGCTTTCTTGGTTATTGCTATCCTCCTTTTGACTTCCTGGCAGCAGCTCATGTTACTGCTTATAGTACACCCCAAGTATTTGAAGCTGTCCATTTGCTCTACTGCCTCATTTAGAATTCTCAAATTTATCTTCTGTATTTTTCTTCCTATGACCATGCTCTTCGTCTTATTTGCATTTATCTTCATCCCATACTGCTCACAGCTGTCAGCTCCAGTAGCATATCCTTTAGTATCTTCTCTTCTTCTAGCAAATCTTATGCACTTTATTCTTCTTCCTCCTACTATCACTCCTCCCATGTTCTGAAAACAATTCTTTACTAAATCCTCCAAGTAGATGTTGAACAGGGTAGGGGATAAAGGACGTCCTTGATATTAAAAATCCTTTGATTTAATTTGGTGTTTTATTTCCTCATAGTTTGGTTTCGTATTTTTGGGAATAATTAAGCAATATTATTTGATTAACAAATGTAGAGGTTCACGAAACAGAATGTCTTCCTGGATTTCTACTCATGAACTGACGTACTTACAGGGAGGCTGTGAAGTGTGGAAAGTGTGTAGTGATTGGTTTGCAGTCAACAGGCGAGGCTCGAACCCTGGAACAACTTGAACGAGACGATGGGGAACTCTCAGATTTCGTGTCCACTGCAAAGTGAGTAAAATTGTACAGAAATGAAATAACTAATGCTGAGTTCTTGGCAATAAAGCCATTAACTCTCGTGCTCTCCAATATTTCTTACACATAATGGGTTTAGAGCAGTGATCGCCAGCACTCGCTGAAATGGATAGAGTGCATGGAAGGTAAGGAAATATGCTCCATCATGCACAAGGGATAGAGAGACAGCATACCCACCAGCAGCCACGAATGCATGCTAGGGCAGTGTCTTGTCAGCAGGTTGAAGACTCTAGCCCGAGACTGCAGTATTCTGATGACTGCTGGTTTAGAGGAAAGGGCTGGACATCACTGAAGATGATTCTGATCCATTTCTTTGTAAAGACTGGACAATGGACAAAGTGGGGAAGAAGTAATTCCTATTTTGTTCAAGTATTTTGACAAACAGTCATGCTCTTTGAGTAATCAAAACAATGCAGCTGCACTTTTCCTTGGATACTCAAGAATTATATTTTGTTGTACTGTATATTTAGACACTCCCATCTTATTATTTGAAAGTTTGTGGAAATGGTGTGATATTTTGAGTTAAATCTTTTAACTGTTGAAAATGTTAAAGTTGGCATGAGGTTTTTGTAAGATTTTCTTCCCTTCTTAGCACGACCATCAGCAACTTCATTGCCAGATAATCCGAAGTGTACTTGTACCCATTGAAAAACTATCCTTTTGTTATGCTTCATCAGATGGTGTATTATTTTCCACGATCTGTTACTTTGTTACTTTTAGGTGACAGATAGAGTCACTGAATATAATAGCTTGTTGAAAATAAGACAGCTGATACAACAGATTCTGAACTATCGAATGTATGAAGTGACACGTAGCACCAGCATTGCTCCATTTTGATTGGACAATAGGGATCCACCAGTGAAAATATGTTGTTCAAATACCTAGACATTGGGAACAAAGCCATTACTCCTCTTGTACTCCAGTATTTTTGAAGTATAAAATCTTCTTTTTATAGGTCCTAAAGGCCCGCTCCTACTTAGCGAAATCAAACCAAATCAAATCGAAACAAAAAGTCTGCTGCCACTCACATTTAGTGGAATCAAACTGAACAGTACTTTTATGTTTTGTTGTTTTGTCTTACAAAAGAGGATAATTCTACACAAGATTTATTAATTTTCCTTCGTTCATATTACATTTTGATTTTTGTATACATACTATTTCAGCAATAACTTTCAATAGTAAACAAATTAAGCCACCAAGAATGGATGTGGTTCATCTGCTTCACGTGAACATACGATCATACTCGAAACAAGAAGTTCTATTCCGGCAGTGGAATAAATATTCCAGCTCCTGAATTCTGTTCAGTTCGATTCGACGCGCCGCTTTCTGCTATCTTCCATTTAAATACATTGTGAAGGGAAATTCTGTTTGATTAGATTCCGCTAAGTGAACAGGCCTTTAATGTTCTAAGTTCATGAGTTCATTTGAATTGCATAACATATAAAATGGAGAGTTAAGTATTCCAATCCTGTGTAGATGTTCTGCCAGATAGTCATGGCCACTAATTAATTGATACATTACAACTGCAGATTTTCATGGTAATTGAGGAGCAATTCCTGGATTAGATGTAAGAATTTGCCACTTTTGCCTTCAGCATTGCTTTTGCGTTTTGCGCATTGATTGAAATTTCCTCTTGATTAGTAGTTTTACAGAATGGTAGAATAAACTTTGTCGAGTTTTTTTGTGCCTTTCTTAGCCAAAAAGTCTGTGGATTCATTTCCAACCAAACCACAAGAAAAGTGGAGTCATTCTTTCGTAGAGAATGTACTATAAATAGTTTTCATAGCTAGCAATTTTAGGACATCTTTTGAAATATTACTATCGGGATAAGTTTGCAAATCAAGATTTCAGGTATAACTCCCTGTAAACTTGATTTGAACTATTTCGAGGGAAAAATTGTTCCGGGGCCGGGCATCGAACCTGGGACCTTTGGTTTAACGTACCAACGATCTACCAACTGAGCTATCCGGGAACTCTACCCGACACTGTTGGTTGCTTGACGGTTGTCAGCCCACTTTGAGGTCTGTGGATATAGAGGGAAGAATTGGATCGGTGTCGGGTAGAGTTCCCGGGTAGCTCAATTGATACATTAAACCAAAGGTCCCAGGTTCGATGCCCAGCCCCGGAACAATTTTTCCCTCGAAATTGTTCAGGATAAGTTTGGTTTTTGTGAGTCAGTAACTCTCTCTATTCCTTGAAATTTAACCAATCAAACCAAATTGAATTTGCTGTAAAGAATCCACAGAGGCCCTTTGCCTTCAAAGAAACCATAGGACAAAATTAATGTTTGCCAAATGACTGACTAGAATGCATTAGTTTTATAGTTGGAATGTACATTGCAATTTGCTGAATTTCAGTAAAAATTTGTGTAGACAATAATAAATTTATTTTATGAAGAAATTGTGGTACATATTATGATTGTATTGCGTGAAGTGTACACATTTTATGTTATGCAAGATTTAGTATGCGATCAAAGATTTTCGTGTTGCTGTAAATTAGAACTCTTGGACATATTCGTTGTGTTTTTTATCTACAGGGGAGTTCTGCAAACTCTTGTGGAGAAGCATTTCCCTGCCCCAGATCGCAACAGAATTCACCGGCTCCTAGGCTTGGAGCCACCTCGGAAGTCTGATTCTGGGAAGCTTAATAACAATGGGGATGCAGATGCAGAAGCTGGTGGTTCAAGTGGAAAGCGGAAACCAGGTGTGTCAGCCTGTCGAATGAGATAAAACCTGTGTACACAGCATTGCTATTATTTAATATGAGGATATAGTTACAGTATTCAACAGTGTAGGTAAGGACGTTAAAACTTTGTTATACAACAACATTTCATAAATTCATGGTGACAAGGAATGATATTGCTTTATGATTGTTCTTAATTGCATTCACAAATGGTAAATGGAATCTAGTATAATAGAACAGTTTATAGCAGAGGATTATTTACGATGTCTGTTCGTAAAGTTTGGAAATTTATCTTTTGAAGAAGTGGAGAAGTTCAAATATCTGGGAGCAACAGTAACAAATATAAATGATACTCGGGAGGAAATTAAGCACAGAATAAATATGGAAAATGCCTGTTATTATTCGGTTGAGAAGCTTTTATCATCTGCTGTCAAAAAAGCTGAAAGTTAGAATTTATAAAACAGTTATATTACCAATTTTTCTTTATGGTTGTAAAACTTGGACTCTCACTTTGAGAGAGGAACAGAGATTAAGGGTGTTTGAGAATAAGGTGCTTAGGAAAATATTTGGGGCTAAGAGGGATGAAGTTACAGGAGAATGAAGAAAGTTACACAAAGCAGAACTGCACACATTGTATTCTTCACCTGACATAATTAGGAACATTAAGTCCAGACGTTTGAGATGGACAGGTCATGTAGCACGTATGGACGAATCCAGAAATGCATATAGAGTGTTAGTTGGGAGGCCAGAGAGAAAAAGACCTTTGGGGAGGCTAAGACGTAGATGGAAAGATAATATTAAAATTTATTTGAGGGAGGTGGGATATGATGATGGAGAATGGATTAATCTTGCTCAGGATAGGGACCAATGGCAGGCTTATGTGAGGGCGGCAATGAACCTCTGGGTTCCTTAAAAGCCAGTAAGTAAGTAAGTAAGTTCGTAAAGTAGACCTCTTTGACTCCACACACTTAGCCCAGTGGATTTTCCGTTGCTGGAAATATTTCTGGAAGTTCTGATTTAGTGTGGATACCAGTTGTGCTATTGCGTTCTTCATAATACCCTCTCAGTTCTCAAATGGGAACCCTTTCACTGCATTGCATATTCAACTTGGAAACAGGCAGAAATTACAAGGAGCCACAATTGGACAGTAAGAAGCCTCACGAACTTGGGATTCCATGCTTTGCCAGAAAATTCTGTATAAAGTGTGAAGAATGGACCAGGGCTAATTCTGTAGATACAGTTAAATTACAGTGGAATCTCGTTAGCACGTTCCTCATTACTACGTTTTCCTGTTTAGTTCGTTTATTTTTGGAAGTCCCAGTCCCATTTCCATTAAACATACATTAAAATTACCCATTTACATGTTTGACATCTTCCGCTTACTGCGTTCAAACTTGACGGTCAGCGGCCATACTGATAAACAGTCGCGCAAGCATGCATTCTCTCTACCCCTCACCTCCCCAGCCTATGCCAATGCAGGCACGCAGCACACTGCTACTTCGTTTCTGTTAGAAAAAGATGAAGGAGAACGAAGTCCGATAGTATCATTGATAACTTGTTTCACTGTTGGTGAAAGTTTGTATGCCATGAATAAGAAGAAAGTAAGGCAGATTACGAATGAACAAAAATGGAGCATAATTCAAGAAGTGGATTGATATTGCACGGAAACTCAACATTCCTCCGTCAACACCGAATACGATAAAAAAAAATCGAAGAAGGAAAAAGCGACAAACGAAAACGTGTACATGAGGGTCAGTTTCCAGAGTTAGAAAACGTGTCACTAAATGGTTCAAACAAGTCCGTGCTTCGAATTCACCAATCAATGGCACTATGGTTCATCTAAAACAGTGCATTTAGCACTACAGATGGGACTTTCGGACTTCAAAGCTTCAAACAGTCTAACGCACAGATGTTTCCAAGGCGAGGCTGCAAGTGTGAATGCTCAGTGTCAAATCGTGGAAAATACGACACTTCCATCCATTGTAGAAAAGTACAGCTCAAATCATGTTTTTAACGCAGATGAGAGAAAAAAAAATGTTTTTCAGTAGTACGTTTTCCTGTATATGACGTTCAAATTTTTTTGTCCCTAGAAAATTGTAACGAGATTCTGCTTCGACATAAACTGTACCATTTCATTTGTGAGTTTATTCTACTTAATACAAAAATGGCGAAGAAAATTATTCTGTAAAGATGATTTCATGTAAAGACTCTATTTTTTTTTTACTAACATTTATATTTTAGAGTAGCTGGCTACGGACTGGAAGGTCCGGGGTTCGATCCCAGGTGGTAACAGGATTTTTTCTCGTTGCCAAACTTTCACAACGGCCCCGAGGTTCACTCAGCCTCCTATAAAATTGAGTACCGGGTCTTTCCCGGGGGTAAAAGGCGGTCAGAGCGTGGTGCCGACCACACCACCTCATTCTAGTGCCGAGGTCATGGAAAGCATGGGGCTCTACCTCCAAGCCTCCCAAGTGCATTCATGGCATGTTACCTTTACCTTTTTTATATTTTATATACGTAATTCTCGGATAAATTGACTTGTGTACTGAATATAAACAAAATCCGCCAATACTTGCTGAACATGAACTGATACACAGCATGTCAGGAATTCTTAAAAATGTCGAAATTATTTGTTTGCATCATAATTTTTTACTCATACGTCTTATAATTAGGAAGTAAAAAATGAGAACATCTAAAAATAAAACAAAACATTCAGTCAAAATATATTTATTCACACAGGAGTAGTTACAAAGGCATCCTCAATGTAGGCATGCAAAAGAGTTAAAGTATATTTGATTTGTGAGAAATATAATTTGATCTATCATTTTTTATTCATGTCACTGTGTAGTTCGTCAAGCAGCCCAGCGTGCCTCAAAACGAGTGAAGATGTCCTCTTCAGAAGAATCTGACTCTGACTCGGAGAGGGAAGGCAACGGCAGCAGTTCAGGATCGGAATTCAAACTGTCTGCATCGGATTCTGCTGAGAGTGACAGCCCCTCTGATGACAGCAACGCTAGCTCTGACTTCAATCCTTTCTACACCGACAGTGACTCGGATGCAGGTAAGTTGCAGTTCTGCTGTCCTTGTGTGACTATTCTACTACACTTTTACTAACTGCCTGAGAATATACATTACTTTATACCTACTTTGACTGATTTTTCCACTCTTATTGCTGCATTTTTTAACTTTAAAAGTTCAGAGATTAGGAGCTTACGTGGTTTTTTTTTTTATTATTATTAGCCTTTATATGGTATCTTGAACAGTATTATTTATGGCTGTGAGAAAAGATTTAGAACGCCATGTTATTTAATAATTGATTAGCATAAATTGATATTAAAGGTTTTGCTTATTAAACTTTTATCACTAAAGGGTAAATATTTTCTGAATACTAGGAAATGGTTTTTAGATACCGACATTTAAAATAATAAAAATAATAAATTTGAGACTCATGCTTTCTATAGCAATTGGACTGAAGTAAATCCCTTCGAATTTTTGCTGTATCAGATAAGAGAAGTCAGGCGAGTTTTCTAGTTACATATTGAAAAGACATATTGATCGTCTAGTTCAAAAGTGCGACAACTCAAAAAAATATCATGCTCTCTAAGTCAAAAAAACAAGTTTTGAGATATCTTCAGTTGAAAGTTTCAAATAAATCACTTAGAAAGGAGCAGAGTTCTGGTTCATAACCACGACAATTAGAAATGAGTCAGTATTCAGGACGAGTTTATCACAATCTTCCAGTTCATTATTAATACATTTCGAAATGTACTAATAATGAATTAGTAAAGTCCATAGTTATAATTACTTCTAAAGCAGTTTATTTAGTTTTGTTTTTCTTTTCGGTTGTAAATATGACTTATCTCAATACTGAATCTGAAAGAGCTCTGAAAGGGGCTTTCAGTAGTATAAATAACTAAAAAATGGAAATTTCTGAATTGTCGCACTTTCGAACTGGATGATCGATATGTTAGGTCCATACAAGTAACTAAAAAAGATGGAATCTTCCTGGACCTAAATCATTTGAAATATGTTATTCATAAATCGTTTGTAATGAAGTTAAGAATGCATAATATAGCTTACAGGTGAATAATTGTTTCCATAATAATTTTAAGTTCAGTTTATTTATATACTAGTGGCTTGTGCAGCAAATGCTGCTGCAAACTAAGTTCGTTAGACGTTCAAATAAAAATTTTTCAGATTTATTTTCAATGAAGAATACTTGTCTTTTTAATAGTTATTTGCTTCCATAATAATGAAACATACTCCCTCTGAATGGATTTTTTTAGGCGAAATACTTTTTCTTGAACCTATCCAACTTCAGTTTTTTAGTTTCAACGCGAAAACGCAAGTATCAATGTCAGGATGATAGCAGTAGCTATTTCAGGTCATTGTGGATTGTAGGCAAAAGTTAAAAAAATGTCAGGTTTGCTAAGCTTTCGAACAATAGCATTTTTGTATAGCTGCTGCATGTAGAACTTGAAATGTAGAGCGTAAAATCATTTTATCCTACTAAGAGATCTTGCTGAAATGATCTGGAGACTACAAAATTTTCTAGGCCTCTTATTTTATCAGTAAGTAATACCTTTTGATCTTTCCTTAGGAACTGTAATCTCTTGAGCCAATACTGAAGACAATGACACATATCAATATCTACACTACACCGCCATTAAGTATATGAAAAAGACCCAAACCCACTGGGTTAATAAGTACAAAAATATTTTATTTTTAATAACAATATTATTATCTTACTTAAGTATTGTAGTTATATATAGCAGCCATTCAGTAAATTATAGAAATGAAGATCTAAATTAAGATATTCTCTACATTTACTTACATAACCTTAAAACGTTTCACTTTCATGTCATCAATATAGCATCAATATTGTGTACAATTAATGAAAAATAGATGAATCATGATGTTAACTATAATAATATTTAATTTCTAATGATAATAATGTCATCAAACCACCTCAAGTTTCGTAGATTTGAATATCCAATACACAGCTGTACTCAGAAAATTATTATACACTGCAGAATCAGTTTTTAATAACAAATTGAATTGAGCTCTAAACACGTCGGCAATCCTGCAAGTCATGGCCTTCGTGTAATAGCCTATTGTTTATTGTAGTGTGTGTTTTGTTCTGAAAGTCAATCAAGTCGGCCGTGATTCGATAAAATTAGTTCTGAAAACTGACAACAGATGGATTTTGGAAAATAGGAAAATTGTGTAGGAAAATTGACATTTCACTGAAAACTACTACTTTTCCGAAAAACTTTGGGTTCCAAGCTTCAAAATGAGGGGCCATTTATTAAAATCCGTTCAGCCGTTTTCCCGTAATTTCCATTACTAGTTCAAATTATATATATAGATTTGAAGCAAATTGTACATAGATTTCCAGCTGTATATGTCGTTGTTAGTTAATGCTGATTTCTTGGCAATAAAGACATTAACTCTTGCCCTGCAATATAGGAGAGCGATGTAGCAAAAACTTTACAACCATTTTAACTGTAGACACCACATTTTTATGTTATGGCTGTTATATCACATGTGCAACCCCCAAACTGTTTGGAGGACCACATACCACTTACGGGACACTTATGCATGCCATGGCAGGTCAGCATGTTTAAATGGCATTTCCTCCATTTTTATACTGCTGTGACTCAGTCCCCAGAGCCTCGTTTGTTAAGACAGCGATCTATTCCACTATTAAACTTCGCAACTTCGTAGCATTACATTTCTCACTTTTCGTCTTTTGAATTATTTAAAGATTTTTTTAATTAATCAAATTTCGAAATTTTCTTACTTTCGACATCGTCTTAAATTGATGAAATATGGAATTTAAATAGAGAAACAAAACCAAACTTTTTATGGAAGTAACCTACGTTTGCTGGTACCAATGTGATATGCTTCTGGTCAGTGGTGTAGCCAGGAATTTAACATGGAAGGAGGCAAATTTTGAAACATCAATTAAAAACTTGTCTATACCGGTAACTTGCATGCAACACGTTTGAAAGACAGTAATTACTTTTTAGCGCCATGAAATTTAAAATCAATTTACACTCACCAAAGTTGTTTTAATTCAAAATCCATTCTCCTTTGTTGCAAAGGGAATTAACAGATGTCGGCTCTAACTAATTAATAATTCTAGTTATTGTGTTGAGAATGGTAGCTTCATAATTTATTTTAAACACTGTCAATTTAAAACAACTCAGTGGAAATTTAAAGGATTTTTTTGTTTTAAATATTAGTCATACAGGATTTTTCTTTGTGTTGCACTCACACTACCAGTATTGGATTGTTTCTTCATGTTTTAAATTTCTGATCACATACAACAGATTGATCAGCTTAATGCCTTTCAAGACAACTGCCATCTATGCTGCCATCTAGCAACTGCAAAAGAAGTCAAGTTATAATCCTGATGGAATTGCATGGAGCAATAGCTTGCAACAGTTCTTCCATCCTCCGGTCATTACCAAAAGATTCATTTTCGATAGTAAATCTAAATTTGAAAATGTTCCTTCAACAAGGTGTTTAGGGGGAACTTCAGCTGACTAAGCCCTTTCCTGCTTAAGGTAAGCGTTCACTACATCGTATCGGATGAATCGCACGGATCGGAAAAAGACTATCTTTGCTGTAATTGTTATGTAACTGCGTTCACTACATCATATCGCACGCATCACCTCTCAGCAAATCCGTCCACGTTTCTCGGATGAACAACTTTTCCGGTGCGTGCGATCATGGCCTTCTTTAATAAGTCAATTTTAATTGTTCAACTGTTACTATTATGCTGTGCCATGTTCAGTGTCGCGCCAAAATGGCAGACAGAAAACTTATTTCGCTTGTAGAAAATTGCGAAGAATTATATAATTTGAGGCTTTCCCATTACAGTAATCAAGTCATTTCTTACATATATATTATGTAACGAATATTTCTTTCGTTTCTTCCTCTTCAATTAAGATGCATGAAGCAATTACAAATTCTTATTCGCTAACAATCATAATTAATAGACCTAACCTCAACTCCTTTGTTTTCAGCAGTGTCAATATCGTACGACATCATGTTTTAAACAGCTGATAAGGAATCCGATGAGACGATGAGGTAGAGCCGTTACAGTGAACGCACTGCACTTAAAATATCTGTTGCGTGCGATACGATGTAGTGAACGCTTACCTTTACACCACTGCTTCTGGCATAATAAGGGAAAAGAGAAAGCAGGGACAACTTGGACTCACGAACTATTTGAGTTAATTGTTCATCTGTCTCTGTGTGCCTGCAGATCCATGGGACAGACGCAAGAAGAAAGGGAAGAAGCACAAGTCCTCTAAGAAAGGCCAGTCCACACAGGATAAGATCAGCTCATTGCTGGCGCGGAAAGCTTCTCACAAGGGGAAGAGGAATGGTAGTGGGAACAATGGCACTGGCGAAAGAGCTCCTCCACCCCCTCCCCGCGATGCGATTGAGCGGGCTTGTAGTATGAAAGAAGAACTATTGTCACAGATAGAGGAGTTGGGTGACAAGCTGCCCCCCAACACCCTGGACCAGCTCATAGACGAACTTGGTGGCCCTGAGAATGTGGCTGAGGTAATTCACTAACTTCTTCTTTCAGGCTTTAATGTTGCCTGTTTCATCTGAAACTCGTTTTACTGTGATGTTTATCTTTAGACTCCTCCTCCCTCATTTGCTTTGAATATTAACAAATGTTCGGCTATTTTTGCTAAGCAGTTCATAATTTCTATGTTCTCGTGTCTTTCCGTATTGTTTTGTTGTGAATGACCTTCTTGTGTCATCCTCAGCAGTCTAGTGATTACCATAATAATCTTTGGATCAAGATTCATAGATTTTTAAAGAGCTGTAAAATGCTTACCTCCTGGAGAGAAGGAAGACTAGGAACCTTGCATCAGAGATTTATGACAAGTAAATGAATCCTGTCCCTGATAGAGCGCTGCAAGTAAAATTTGATGGCCATTTCTCTCTACTTTGAATTTCGCCATAGAATAACCTCTGCAGTTGGAAGTGTCGTTAAATAAAATATTGCTACTTCTGCTGTGACTGACTTCAGGTTGATATCAATAATCACAATATATCGTCGTTGATTTTATGAAACCTCCTTTGTGACAGCACACAACATTTCAGAAGGAAGAAAAAATTAGTTAAAAATCAACGGCCTACATAAGAATATGAAGTAATTTGGTAGAAATCATTTGTGAATATGATGACATCATTGAGGGTCAGTGTAGGCCTATTGATGTTTAATTACTTTTTTCTTCCGCCTGAGAAATTATGCTCTGTACTATCACATAGAAGGTTTTATAAAATTAACTATGATATGTAATTCTCTGACTTTCACTTGTAACACACATGGCCTTAAAGGTTGAATCCATATTATAGCTTTTCATATTTCCTTTCTGAATATTCTTATAGTTGTCTTATTCACATAATTGAATTCCTTCATTCTGCTTATAATGTCATCTTCCAGATATGAATTATTATGAAATAAAAGCTAAAAAGCATTTACTTCTTCAGCTGTTTTCTATTGTATTATAGATTATACAGTAAAACTTCGTTTATACAGTTGGCGTTTTTTTTTTTTTCGCATTTATATGTTTTTTCTAAGGTCCGAACAAAATTCATATTTATTTCTGATATATGATTTTTACGATCATATTTTAAAACCCAGGAGAACTTAAACGTAATTTATACATTCTAAATTAATGTTACTCGAAATTTAAGACCGCGAAAATACAGGACATGTTTATTGTTAAGATGTGGCCACTTTGAAATTCGTGGAAATTCGAAGCTGCACATGCTAGCTTCAGTAAACTGATTACCGGTATATGCGAGTGGGAGAATCCATTCAGAAGCATGTGAGCAAACTTCCACATCATGCATCATGACTTGTTGCACAAAGGGAAGAAACAGATGAGGATCTGAGACCAAAGCTGTGACAGCAGTGAAAACAACTATTCTAACACCCCTCTAAACTGAAAATATTTTGATATAACTGAACAAATTATAGAACAGATACCACAATTAGAGAGAGAGATTTAATTCTTAGGAACAAACAAAAGCAAGCAGTTCAAAATAAGTGACTTTTTTTTTTTTTTTGTAAAATTATCACATTATTAAATTAATGCTATTTCAGATGTTATTAAATGCTATTTCAGCTACACATTTTTCTCACACTTTTTTTCTTCACACCCCTATAAAAACGTATAAATGAAGTTTTACTGTATTTATTTTTGTGGTATCACTTTTCTTATTGACCATGTTTATATTGATATATGATGGAATTGATATAATTCTTCATGGTTTTTTCTCACTGATAACATTGTCTGATAATCAGCAAATAATAAAATGGTAAACTTCTCTATTGTGTGATTAAATAAAACCATTGTTATACTAATTATTTTTTCCATGCAATGAATTAATGGTAAGACGAGATGCATCTTTGATTTCTGTTGTCTGTTTGAAAATGTTACAGTGAATTGAATTTTACAGATGACGGGCAGGAAGGGTAGAGTGGTCCAAACAGAGGATGGAATCCAGTATGAGTCCCGTTCTGAGGTTGATGTTCCTTTAGAAACTTTAAATCTGACAGGTACATACAGTTTACAGCAACAAATATTAATTAAATATTCTTCCATTATGGTAGTGGATAATAAATCTGCAGTTTCTGTGGAAGAAGAAAATTTTCACTTCCTATCAGGAATTGAATGTGGTGCATTGGATTTGTAGCTATTAATGACAGAAAGATGAACATATTTATTGAAAACTTATCATACTGAATTTATACATTGACATTAGTGAAGTGTGTAAAACTGATATTTCTCTGTTATGATTTCATACAGAAAAGCAGAGGTTTATGGATGGTGAAAAGGATGTTGCCATCATTTCCGAAGCTGCGTCTAGTGGTATCTCTCTACAAAGCGACCGGCGTGCACGCAACCAGAGACGCAGAGTCCACATCACACTCGAGTTGCCGTGGAGTGCCGATCGAGCCATACAGCAATTCGGTTAGTCACATTATCGAGTCTTCTTTTACCACAAATTGGATTTTGTCAGATAAAGATGAACATTCTGTGTTGTTGGTTGGTTTGCAATTTGTACAGATATGGTTAGCATGAAAGAAATTTTATGGGCTCTGCTAGCATGACAGTGTTGAATTTTATTTTTGAAGTTTAGTGTATATGGCAAAACGGAATTCATTACACCTTCTGGTAGCATGATAGGCAAAGATGATGATGACTAGGGACACCTGATTTTTGCAAATTATTTTTACACGAATTTCTGCTAATTGAGTCAGAGACTAAAAATTTTTATAGATATGAACGAGACTCATTCTGTGGACACGTTTTGCAATCGTGATTTCTCGCGAATTTTTTTTTTTTTTTTTTTTTTTTTTTTTTGCGAATTTGACAATTTTTTGCATTACACGGTACCACTTTCTTCACAGGTTGACTGCTGAATGTCTAATATTTTCATATTTGTGGGTGCGCTCAATTATTCAGTTTAATTTCAGTCTGACTAAATATTATTGTTGCTCATCAATAATAAGCATGCTGTTGCTATCTGTAATTTAACATTGATAGCTCTTGAGTTTTCACAATATAAAATAAAAAAGTGTACAGATTGTACAAAATTACATAAAATTGTATCAAAAATCTGTTACAGTTATCAATGTTGTCTTTGTCATTGTCATCATCATTAACATAGAAATAATAGCATTTAATTTTTCTAGTATTATTCTCTCTGACCACCTTGTACCCACGTCACAATATTTCAGGACGAACCCATCGAAGTAACCAAGTGAATGCCCCAGAGTACATCTTCCTGATCTCCGACCTCGCTGGCGAGCGGCGATTCGCATCTATTGTTGCTAAGAGGCTAGAAAGTTTGGTAAGTTGTTGGCCTTTGTCACGAAAGCACTACGTTCATAAACGTGAAAATGGTATTGTTTAGCAGTAAAATCATAATTACTAACATTATACAGTTAAACTTCCCAATAGCGGACACTGCCAGGGAAAAATTAAATGTCCGTTATTGAGAAGTGTCCGCTATTTAGAAAATTGTTAGTATGTATACAGTACATTAAAATTTCTCATACATATTCAACACTATATTTTACAGTACAGTAGACAGTGAGATTGTGAGATTGTTTACAGTATTCATCCAGAGAGAAATCGTACCAGTAAATGTTTTGTAAATGAAATAAACATCAGTCACTGTACCACTTCACCTCACACAAAGAAATCTAGAATTGCATTCTCAGTGTATGATTTTAAAATAACATTCTTGTTTTTCAAAATTTCACTAACCTGAGTTTTTCCCACATTAAACTTTGTGGCCAGCTCACGAACACTTAATTTCTCCTTCTCACTATGCTTTACAATATCCACTTTCACTTTTGTTTGACATTTTTAATGTGACTGTACTTCCGAACACTCAGCTTGACAAATTAAGAAAGTACAGACTGCTCACGTACAGTATCACAACTAACAATTAAGTACAAGAACGTTCAGATGCACGATAATGATTGTTGCAAAGAATTCCGTTTAATTTACAACCGCCCTTTTCTTTCACGCTGTCCGTTATTTGGAAATTTTAATTGTTGTTGGGAGATACATTTCAGTGTCCGCGTCCATTATTGAGAATGTCCGCTATTTGGAAGAATTTTATCACAAGAGCCAATGTTATTTTGCAGGGGAATTTTAAAATGTCCGCTATTGAGAGGAGTCCGCTATTAGGAAGTTTCACTGTATATGCAAACTAAATTTATCTGAGAAATGACTGTACTTTAGTCCAGAGAAGGCATGTAGGTGGGTCATACATAGCGCACTTTTGCATATATTTGTAAAATGCTGTTAGTACAAGCCACAGTATTTAAAGTCCAGTGCAGATTTTATATAGCATTTTTTTTCTGCTGTTTTCCAAAAATAAGTTATGCAAGAGAGTTACATGAATGTGGTTTGAATGACGTAGTTGCTTGACGAACATAGTGTGAAGTATGTGATATCCTATACAGTATATGTGATGACTCACAGGGTGCGCTGACGCATGGAGACAGACGTGCCACAGAAACTAGGGACCTGTCGAGGTTTAACATCGACAATAAATATGGACGAGCTGCTCTTGAGGCCACCATGAAGACCATCATGGGTTACGAAGCTCCTCTTGTTCCTCCCCCACAGGACTACAAGGGCGACTTCTTCAAAGGTTAGTGAAAGTCTCTTGTTTCTTCTTCTTCTTCCGTCCCGTTTTGCCGTTAGGCGTTGGGTTCGCCTCGAGTCTCTTGTTTCAAAGTGTTAATAATGGATAATATGTAGCACTTGAAGTCACTTGCATATTCATTGTCTTAATAGTCCTTGTCCACACCTGTGGAGTAACAGTCATCGCTTCAGGCTGCGAAACCAGGTGGCCCGGGTTCGAATCTCGGTCAGGGCAAGTTACCTGGTGGAGGTTTTATCCGGGGTTTTTCCTCAACCCAATACAAGCAAATGCTGGGTAACTTTCGGTACTGGACCCCGAACTCATTTCACCGGCATTATCACCTTCATTTCATTCAGACGCTAAATAACCTAGATGTTGATACAGCGTCGTAAAATAACCCAATAAATTAAAAATAAAAATAGTCCTACATTTCTGTTGTTTTTGCAGTTGTTTAGCGTACATTCTCTTACTGCTTTTGTTATTCTCAGTTTAAGTTCTATTTTCATTCATTCACATGTTATTAATAATACCATTGACTCTTTAATGAAAATTTGGTTCTTTGTTGTGGCTGTTCTGTCGTGCGGAGGGGGGGGGGGGAGTTGTGCGTCCGTGTTTTTATATTTCAACATGCCCCATTACATAGGTTGTAATATTACATGTTGTGACATTTCTAGATTACATTTTTAAAATTGCAAATTTACCAATTGCGTAATCAATAAATATCTGTGTGATCAGATATACGAGGAGAATAAAATAGTATATGTATGTGTGTGTGTCTCTCCCCTCCCCCTCGCCTCCCCTCCCCACTAGCACTCCCACTCCGTCCATTCCCTCTCCTTCCCCTCACTTCTTGCCTCTCCACCTCTCCCTCCAATTCCCCCTCTCCATCCATCCCTCCCTCTCCCCCCCCTCTCTCGTGTTTTTTATTCTCGGACAGTCTCAAGCTCGTCTCAAAAACTTGAATGTGCAGCATACAAATTCTGTGGAATTTTCTCCATACAGCCTTAAGAATGCTGTCAAACGTGTGTGTGCATATGAAATGTAAAAAATTAATACTTTCCATCCGGGTCTTTATGTCGCAGGTTCGTCGAAATGGAGAAAATAACATGACAGTTACTTATTTAATGGGGCTGTTTTGTTTAAATTATTGTAAACACTTGTATAATATTACGTATAGTTTGACAACTTCAAGTGAAACCCCGTAAAACACGCCAACTTCTGGAATCTCTCTCTTTCTTTCTTCTCTGTCCCTCTCTCCTCGTCATTCAGTCACCAATCACCACGTAAATATCTGAGAGGGTGTGTGTGGGCATCGCAACCAATAGAAGAACCACTCTCCAGTATTACCACAATAACGGATTCTTCATTTTTGCTCGACTGTCGGCTAGGAAGGTTCCATTATGCTAGCATTGAAGGCAACTAATCAACCTGTTAATGCTTTTGTTAGCAGGTTTGACAAACTGTGAGTGGACCTGCAAGTACATAGTGCATAGTGCTCTCTCCCTTCCCCCCCGTGCTTTCTCACTTGCTCCTCCCCAAGACAGCCAGCGCTCATGTAGTAACTCGGTCAGGGTTTCAGTTCGATTTGTCAATCTATAGACGTCAATTCCGAAAAGCAAATGTTCTCAGGAAATAGCTATGACTGTCGAGGCACAAGCCTTTACAGAGGAAGCAGCAGAAACAGGTGGAGGAAATCAATATGCGACATAACCACTCGAACAGACAGAGTGTCTGATAAGTCAGAAGTAACACTAATCTAAAGAATATGGATTGAATGATTCCTGTGTGTTGCAGATGTGGCAGACGCACTTGTGGGCGTAGGGTTGATTTGCAACAGTGAGAACATGCCAGGTGTGCTGATGCTGGACAAGGATTACAACAATATGAGCAAGTTCCTCAACAGGTGAGTACCAGTCCTGCAGAAGAGAGAGTTCCCATCTGTTCGTAGCTCTCGGTGATGCTGACTGATGGTTTCTTTATTGCAGGATCCTCGGGATGCCGGTGGATCTGCAGAACAGACTTTTCAAGTATTTCACAGACACACTAAACGCCATCATCACACAGGCCAAGAAGTCTGGCCGCTTTGACATGGGCATCCTCGGTGAGTAGAGTGCACACTTATTCCGTCTCCTTTTTTAGAACTTTTCATCTATCAATTTTGCAGTCCAGTTTTTCTCACAATACTTGTTCCCCAGATTTGTTTTCTATTACTCGTTTCAATGGAACATTGTGTGTTCATTAAAAATTATTTAGCTTTTAGCCAAAAAAAAGAATCTGTAACAATCTGAAATGTGGATGAAATAGCATAATTTCATACAACTTTTTCAGCTACATTAAAAGGAAGTGAATTGAAATTCGATCTCCAACAGATACTGTTTGATTTGTGATAGACATAGAGTTTATACAGCGGTCGAAACGTCAGCCACCAACACCAAGACAACGCGGTATAAGCCCCGAAGTTTAAGCACAGACCATGTACACCAGCCACGGAAGCCTACACGAACATATATGCATTCAAGTTTACATACAAGTATATTTTAATATAATAACCTTTGTGTACATGTAAAGTTTTTCAAATAAGACACCTAAATTACTCACAGATGGCACGTTATTTCTTTGTAGCTGAAAAAATGATCTCTATAAATACAATTTAAAATATGTTCATAGTTTATTGCCATTCAGAGATGAAGAATCTTCTGTTGTTTCATCTCTCTTAGAAATTCGAATGGCCTGTATGTTGAATAATAAAACAGAATTATTGAAGGCAAAATATGTCTTATTTTTCTCTGAAAGGAACTACATAAAAGTTGTTAAAAGTAAATTTTTTAATTGGATCATTTCAAACACAAATCTTGACTTTACTCGTTGTTTTCATCAGATCTGGGTACTGCTGGCGAAAATGTGAAGCGAGTGAAGCTCTACACGTTCCTGCGTAAACATGCGACGGGTGTGGCCATCACAGAGCTGCACATTGTCCACGTGGAGAGAGGCATGAGCTGGCAGGAGGCCATGGATCGGTGGAGTGAGCTGACAGGCTCCAGGGAGGGGTTCTACCTTTCTCACCAGGTGAGCGAGTGAAAACATAAATATGTACTAAGAAGTTACAAATACCAATTTGAAAGTACTTTTATACAATTTACAGGGTGATTCACGAGGAATTACTGTCACATAGGTCCTATTCTCAATATTTTTAGTTACACTAATTTGAAGTTTTTTATAAAATACTTTTTTTCTTTAGTGCTAAAAGTAAAAGTAATATTGCAAATAGAGAAATGAACTATTCAGGAATATCATGTCTTTAATTGGCTAGTATTCTCAATTTAAAAATATGTTGTTAATTTCTTAGTTGCTTTGTGCAGAACTTTTTTTCAAGTTTTAACTAAAAATTACATTATTCTGGCGCACTTATCACAACAAATTGTTACAAATCACACCACTTCTAGCAACTTGTTTCTTTACAGTTCAGTTTTGCATCCTAATGTACAGTCTTAAAGAGTTTACAAGAGTGGCGTGATTTGTAATAATTGAATAACCCCCCCCCCCCCCCCCCACTGGAATAAGGGTTAAGGCTGGTTCACAATAAACCGGAAACGAGAATCGGAACGAAAACTGTAAAATTGTTAAAATGTGTACATTTAAATGTGAGCATTCACAATTAACGACAAGCTTGCCTGAGCCCAGGATCGGGAACGGAGAGTTGGCCAATTTTCAACTTTGGCGTTCACGTTTCCGATCACAGCCCACTAGATTCATTCTATTGTCATCTAAAAGCTATATTTTGTAGCTAGAAGACCGTGACATAACCTATGCATTATTTTGTTCTGTGCTGTGCATCATGGAGCAAGTTTCATTTGATGAGATTCTAATATTGAAATCACATTTACGATAAGCAGCGCACCTTGTATAAAGATGAGAAAATGAAGGAGAATACGTGGCTTTCAATAGCTGCATCTTTGAACACTGATCGGAAGCGAATCATATTTTATTACTGTATTGGTTGTATTACACACTACATATTCATGCTTCAATTCAATAACTACTGTTGTGTTCATTTTTGTTCTATTACAAATGTTTCTTCTCTAATTATTTTACGTTATGGTAGACTTAAAATAGGTTGTGATAATAAAGATGCATGGGCATATTTATAGTACCGTACCTAATGAAATGTTTCAGTTGAAATTTCGAAGTTGGTTAACCTGTATTTATGTTGGCTGCCTTGTACTCATGAGAGAACGCCATTGGTCAATTATACACAAATAACATCAGAATGCGTAATATTGACTTTACATATCGTTATTGACATGCATATCAATATGCATAGTCATCTACGTTCTCGGGTTATTGTGAATCAAAAATTTTCATATTCACGTCCTCAGCTTCTCGTTTTCAGTCTGGTTCTCGTTCCCAGTTTATTGTGAACCAGCCTTTACTTAGACTTTTATTCCGGGGGAGGGGGTATTCAATGGTTGTGATAAATGCGTAAGAATAATGTAATTTATAGTTAAAAATAGGGGGGAAAAAATCTGTACGAGACAACTATGGAATTCACAACAAATTTTTACCTTCCAAATACTAACCCATTAAAGAAATGATACTTTTGAATACTTCATTCTCCATTTGTAATATCTTTTTACCCATAAAACCAAAAAAGAAGGGCAGTATTTTTACAAAAAGTTAAGAATAGGACCCATGTTTGTACGACAATTTTTACTCAAAATGTTATTGGAAATATGTTCCGTAACTGGCAGTAACTCCTTGTGAATCACTCTATATAAGCATGCTTAAACACGAACACTGATGCAATGTTTGAAATGTTGTTAGATCCGTAATGGAAAGCAAACAGCAATTTTAGCAGTGGCTGTTGAAGGTGCAAAGGGCAAGAAAGAGACTGAGAAGAGCAAGAAAGACCAGTTCTACACTATTTATAGGCCAAACACAGGACTTCAGGTAAGAATTCAGAGGAACAAACATAGATATTTATTCTTAGAAACATTTCGTATTTATCCTTAGAAAAAAGCAGCAGATGCTAAAGGAAAAAAAAAAACCTTTTATACCTTTTAGAATTACTCAGTAGGCATAAAGAAAATATTATTGTGACGTACCGAAGTACATATGATATTTCCGTGCAGGAATTCTAAGTTATCATATGACAAAGAATGGCTGGAGCAGAGAAAAATTCTCTCCGGCACCAGGACTCGAACCCATGTTTTCAGCTCTACATGCTGATGCTTTATCCACTAAGCCACATCGGATTTCAATTCCGATGCCGGATTGAATCCTCTCAGTTTAACTTCCACCTCTTAGTTTCCCTTTAGTGGCCAACCCTCATGCACTGTGTCACATGTGTGACAGTGGCACAATGTCGGACACACTTTGTGCAGAGGTGCACTCATTATGAGTGACTAAGTGGCCGTGATCCGACGGAATGAGCGCTGTCTTAAATCACTAAGTGATTATTTACGCATATATTATAGTGATGTACCGAAGTACATATGGTATTTCTCTGCAGGAATTGTGTGTTATCATATGATGGATGGGCGGAACAGATAAAGAAAATAGTAAAACATTAATTTGAAGCAGCAAAACGCACTCAAAAGTTAAGCAGGTTCTAATAAAAATCTTTTTCTGGTGCCAAATACTCACATATGTCCATCACGTGATATTTTCTTCTTAGACAGGTATGATTACTGTGGACAGTTGAGGCAAATTGTAGAATGAAGGTTCTTTGCCCTACATACCTAGGCACAGGCACGGATCAGGAGTGACTTGAATAAAAATGGGAAAATATAAATAAACGTGTTGGACTGAGGAGAAAAAAGAACGAGACTGTTAAGCGGGGCAAAGCAGCAGTGTTTTTGTTGACACATGTCCCGTTGTTCCACTAGAAAAACAACATGAATCTTTCAACTAAACCGAGCCTTCTGCTAAAAATTCTAATTTTGCTTAAGTTAAGTTCGCACTTGTCCCGTTGTTCAGCCGCACGCTTCATTTATATTTTGCCATCCCAATGTCTCATTTTTGTCTCAAGGAAATACAGTGGCGGTTCGTGCCTTTCTTGGATGGGTGTTAACAAACAAATGAGTAATGAACACACTGATATATTCTCGTATAGCTGAGTCACACGTCAGAGATAAACCAGTTCTAATATGCATGTACCAAATCTACGCATATAAACCAAAATTAAAACCGTTAAACAAGAGTAGAGTAAAATTAATTCATAGGACTCACCTTCACTGCTGTTGTAGATGGTGTTGAAGATCTGGATTTATTTGTAGAGAAACTCCATGCGCTAGTTTTGAGAGATGCAAACTTATCAGTAACTTTATTATTGAAGTCTCTAATGTTGTTAACAAGTTTTTTTCCACTGCCAACATAGCCAATGTACTTAATCGGTCTTCTGTCATGGTGCGAGGAATGTTTTAATCCTCTTTTAATTTAACACAATTTCACACACGTCCGTCTCCAAACTTCAAGTGTTACTGTTTTAACTTCCAATACGCACCATTGCAGCTTGTATTTTCCTTACTTTGCTGAACAAAAGACAACAGAATCAGCCCCCATGCATAACGGTATTTTGAAAAGAAAGAGTAAAAAGAGAAAAGAGGAAAGAGGGAGAAAGAAACAGGATGCCAGACCCAAGAGAGATGGAGCATCTCTGTTTCTCTGTCACTAGCACGTTCAGACCTGTGCGAGCAGAGCTATTGTAACCATTGTAACAAACCAGAAAATATTCTCGCCTCAGGCTATTTCACCCTGCTAGAGAAAAATTGTGCGAGCTGCTGTCAACCTGTCCAATTGAGATTTAAAGACACACGACACACGAACGAGACATTCTCTCGAGATTAAAAATGTTGTTGTTGTTTTCTAATGCCAGGCATTTGACAATAAAGTCATTTGACCTCTTGCATTCCAATATTTTTCAAAGATATTATCATGGTCAGCCACTGAAGCACAGATTTTGAGGTGTTCCGAATCCATTTCTTGGTTTGAGTTGCACAATGGGCAGTTAGGGGACTGATATATTCCAATTCTATGCAGGTGTTTGGCCAAACAATCATGGCCTGTTGCCAATCTAAATGCAGCTACAGACGATTTTCGTGATAAATCGGGAATTAACTGTGGATTATGATGCAGAGAGTTCCATTTTTTCCCTTGGGATTATGTTATCAAATTTTGTTTGTTGAAGTCTAAGTATGTAGATTTAATAAATCTTTTCACAGAGTAATACGTAGATTTAGTAACAGGTCTGTAAGTAGCAGTGCTGCCCTTCTTTGCTAAAGCATCCGCATTCTCGTTTCCCAGGATTCCACAATGGGATGGTATCCATTGGAATACAATTCTTTTATTGAGTGATATTAATTGAGAGAGCATTTTAGTTATTTCTGCTGTTTGAGATGAAGGTGTGTGTTTAGAGACTATTGATAGAATAGCTGCTTTGGAGTCTGACAATATAACTGCATTTTTAAATTTATTGATGTGGCATAGAAGATTCCTGAGACTTTCACTTATTGCAATGATTTCTCCATCAAAACTTGTTGTTCCATACCCAAGAGATCTATAAAGTGAGAAGAGACAGCATGTAACATCTGCACCGGAGATTAAAAATGTAGGAACGTCATTGCACATTGGAAAGTAATAGATGTTATAATATTAATACAGTAATATGTATGATTATTGTTGATTTTTAAGATGTTCACGTGCTCCTGTGCTCATATAGAGGAACTGCCACTGGAAATATAGTTAGCCTAAACCCAAGTCCAGTCCCCACAACGTGACAATCATCTTATAACAACAGTGACTCTTATTCGGCATTTTCTTATTTAACATCTCCTTCTCGATGTACAGATGTCCTCCACTGTCTTCAATTAACCAAATTTAACTGATAGCCAAATTTTTTATACCACAACTTGCTAAAGACTACAACAGTATTAAAATCTATTTTCGACTATTACAGTTGAGACAAGAAACACTAGCAGAGCTGGAGAAGAAGTACAAGAAGGTGTCGACTGATGAGGCAGAGACCCACTGGACCCAACAGTACGACTCTTCTGTCACCACATGTTCTCATGCTTATTGGTTAGTATACAGTCACACCTGAGATACTACAGTGTGTGTGTGTGTGTGTGAGATCGGCAGTTTAACTGATGCAAGTATAATGTTGACAGGCGTGGCAACTGCAAGAACGTGACTCTCGGATTGGACTGTGAAGTGGGACTACGCCGTCGGACGTACAATGTTCTGGCCGGATCGGTATTAAGCGTGTGGGCACGTGTGGAAAATGTATTAGCCGCAAAGACAGGGCACAACTCGAAGATGCAGGTGGTTCGTCTTCGCACTGGCGAGGGAGTGAAGATTGTTGGTGAGTAATTTTACTAGAACTGCAAAAATCTGCACGTAACTCAGAAAGAGAACTATCGTAGTGAGGAAAATATGAAGCACTTATATATCCCTTACACAAAATATTCACTATGATGTTCTTAAGTTTGTATGTAACTTTTGCTCTCACATTTATATTGTTTGTACAAGTACTAGGAAATCACAGCATTTTGCTATTATACAATAAAACTTAATTTATATGTTTCTTTTTTCTGAGTCTCAGCAAAATTCCTGTACTTTCCATGTTAATTTATTTCAGTTATATGTTTTTCACACTTGTAGGATCATAGTTTAAACCCTGAAAGGTAAAAACTTCATGTAAACATTCTAATTAAATTTTGCTCGAAACTAGGTTTGCCATGAAAATGTAACAACGCGAAAATATGGCGAAATTTATGCCATCGAATATAACACGCACACGTCTTCTAAACCCAAGAAAAGAAACTAGTTAATATAATATATTATATAGTCCAGATCAGCTTACTTCATACCCTAAGGGTGAAACCTAACCATTTTTCCCCCATTATTACATGTGCTAGTGGATTGTGGTGATTTTCTAGTTTGCAGGTTGAATTTTCTTTTGCCAACTTCGTTTCGAATTTCGATACTGACAAATACTACAAATGATAGTGATTTTGTAACTGTTATGTTGGCAGCTGAGACAAAAGTTGTCGGTACTGGAGTTCCATGAAATTAAAATTGTACTAGATTTTTGAGCTGGTCACTGGAAGCTAGTGAAATTTGAACATGCTAATAATTAATTACTATCAGTATTAATATTAATACATAATAGTTATTTTTTGTGTTGCATTGTGGTTATAATTCAAGACTATAGTTAGGTAAGTTTTCGGAGTTAGTACTAATAATTTCATGTGTTCAAACAAAATACATTTTTAGGTTAGGTCTCGTGAGTCAATTGTTTAGTCAAAACAACGAATTTCGTATTGCCAGACAAAATACTTGACATGTTGGTCCCTTTTCCGTATAGTTTGCCTATGAAAATATGTTACAAATTATTGAATTATTTAGAATAACCTTCCAACATAATGTACAGTAAGTAAATAAGTCATTTAGTATGTATGATTGTGTGATATCTGGTAACAGTTGGCAACACTGACAAGATGGCAATATTTGCTGTTTAGGAACTGTTCTTATGTGACCCTCACTATACCTGTGCTAAAAACCACTCAAGATTAAAGTTGTACATCTTTCATAAGTCCGTGAAACATTTTAGAATTTCACCACAAATAAACTAAGCAACAGATATTACATATTATTACACAGAAATGTAGGTAAACTCTGAAATTTTTTTTTTTTTTTTTTTTTTTATATCTCACAAATGCTCAATATGTCCACCCTTGCTGATATGGCAGACATCTAACCAATAATCCATTTCATCCCACATACGTGAAGAGTAGTGGGGAGTAGGAGTACAAAAGCAATGTCCTTCACAAATCCTCACAAGAAAAAATCGCAAGGTGTTAAATCCGGTGACTTGGGTGGCCACCGCATTAAGGCAATAACTTCTTGTCCACAGCATCCTATTCAACATTGTGATGAATTTGTGTTGAGATAGTCTTGCATTTCATTGTGGAAATGAGCTGGACAGCTCTCTTGTTGAAAAATGTAACTATGTGATACAGGCTTTTTCCTAACAAAACTTGGAGAGTTTCTCGTTCTATCAGTGTAAAAATTACAATTATCAGTTGTTTAGTTTACTTCTAGTGAATTTCTAAATTGTTTCACGAACTTATGAAGGACTGTGTATTATCAAGATAGGTTATAAAGGCAATCTCTTATAGCTATACATCACATTCATCCTCATTTGCAGTATTAGGACTGCAACTTCCGGTCAATAGGTCTGGGTTGGTATCAGAACTTTGATTGATGATAACTAACATCATGCTCTCCTTCATCAGTTCATTATTGGTAAATTCTTTTGGTTTAATCAAAGACACGCAATTGTTGAGAGCTGCATTCATAAAATTTCACAATAAAAGAAAACATGTTACTGAGTCATTCTAGTAGTTAAAAATATTATTCTTATTAATGATTGTTGCCGAAAATGGACAAGAAATTACGAATGAAAAGTGCGCAAAAGACGAAAAAACACGAACTCGCATTGGCCCTTTCTGCTGGTTGTTTCCCACCATATCTCGTAATATGTTGTTGTTGTTTTCTAATGCCAGGCGTTTGACAATAAAGTCATTTGACCTCTTGCATTCCAATATTTTTCAAAGATATTATCATGGCCAGCCACTGAAGCACAGATTTTGAGGTGTTCCGAATCCATTTCTTGGATTGAGTTGCACAATGGGCAGTTAGGGGACTGACATATTCCAATTCTATGCAGGTGTTTGGCCAAACAATCATGGCCTGTTGCCAATCTAAATGCAGCTACAGACGATTTTCGTGGTAAATCGAGAATTAACTGTGGATTATGATGCAGAGAGTTCCATTTTTTCCCTTGAGATTGTGTTATCAAATTTTGTTTGTTGAAGTCTAAGTATGTAGATTTAATAAATCATATATCGTAATATAAATAGAGTGTTAAATTTGATTTGTTCGAGTCTGAGTGGGAATTTAATATAAACCCCAGTTTTCAAGATGACATTCCGTCAAAAAAAGATGATGAATATTATAATCACGTAAATACGGTTCAATATGTGTTCTTTGTTAAAATGTGACTGGCTTTGAAATTCCTGGAAATTCCGAGCTGCCCATTCTTGTCTTCACATGTACTAGCTTCAGTAAATTTGTTATGCGGCAATGAGAGAATCAGTTCGGAGAGGGGAGAGAAGTATGTGCAAAAGGGAATGGGACCTTTTAAACAATGAGAATCCAGGTCCAAAGATGTGACCGCACTGAATACAACTATCCTAACATCCTTCCAAACTGAAAATATTTTGACAGTACACCCAGTCTGATATGACGTGAAGATTGCTGATTGGTTTTTGAATTCCAATGAGTGGAAGAAAGAGGAACTGTATTTGTAACTGCTTTTTTTTAATCGCATGCTATCAATTAATGCTATTTCATACATCAAATATTCATTATATGAGGTCTCGCCATCCTCATTGAATATTACACGACTACTATGAAGTAGTCAATGTGTATTATCACCATTAAATCGAGAAAAATTCGTTCCGGCACTGGGAATCGAACCTGGGACCTCTCAGCTCTGCGCGCTGAGGGCTCTTTCCAACTGAGCTATTCCGGGACACGATCCACGGTGCCGGTCGAACTCCTCTCATTGACTACTTCATAGTAGTCGTGTTAATATTCAATGAGGATGGGGAGACCTCATATATAATGAATATTTGATGTATTAAAATGTTTACAGCCATAAAAGTCATTTAAATATGCGCTCCTGCATATTGACTTACATAGGTTTAAATGCAGGTAGTAGGCCGTAAAACAGTACAATGAGAGGAGTTCGACCGGCACCGTGGATCGTGTCCCGGCATAGCTCAGTTGGAAAGAGTCCTCAGCGCGCAGAGCTGAGAGGTCCCGGATTCGATTCCCGATGCCGGAACGAATTTTTCTCGATTTAATGGTGATAATGCTATTTCAGATGTAATTAGATGTTGCATTTCAATTATACGTTTTTTTTTTTCTTGTGATCCCCATAAAAACGTATAAATGAAGTTTTATTGTACAGACCCAGAAACACCAAAATTTGAGCCACCTCAACGCACTGAGCATGTGCAGTATGTTATAACTGGAACTTGGAAAATTCAGGTGGCCCGAATTTTGTTTCTGAGTCTGTATTATATTAGAAGGCTACCATGCTAAAGCCTTCTTTTCGTCTTGTACCCTCTCTTCTCCATACTTGTTTCTCTTCGCAATTGGTTTTGTTTGCATTTACACTCATGCAACTGCATCATTTGTTTTTTCACAGGAACGTTGATACCCAAAAGCTGTGTGGAAGCCCTCCGAGAAGCACTCTCTGCTGATGCAGAAAAGTCGGAGGAGCAGACATTTTGAAGAAACTGAGACCTATAGGTAATACAAAATACTCAACATGAGGTAACAGCATTACGACTTCTTGGATTTATCTCCATACTTATGCCGTGTCTTCATGTAAGACAATACGCAGACTGTGCAAGTAGTGATGTTTGGAAAAGGGGATTGTGTTTGAATGTCCGTTGGTGTTTCTGAGTTGATTTCGTTTTCATTGCAATAAAAAGGTTTAGCATTACTAGTCAATGCTGGAGAATTTACCGAGAATTGTCGAGTAGGTAAGTCACAGAATGTGGAGGAAATGACACGGAAAGGTAATAAGTTTCGACAGTGAAGTCACATTTAATTCATTCTGTTATCAGTCGGAGGCATATGAAAGATTCTATTTACCTTGAAACCAGGCAGTTTCGTCAGTACAAACTTCATGTAACTAACTTGTCCATTTCGTCATTCTTTGAGATATATAGCTTGAAAGTGGGGAGATATTCAGATTCATAAAGTACTATTTGATTACTGTTGCTTATCATTAGACAGGGATGCGGGATGACTTATCATTGATTGTTGGTGCACATTTACTATATGTTACATTTTTTTTTCATTCAGACCATTGGCTCAACAGGTTTTAAACGTAAACAAACGACGTCAACATGCTACTGTATCTTCGTACGGTCAGAAGGAAGAGAAAAATGAAGTACTGTAGCACATACCTCGTCATCATTAATGGAATTACTAGCATTGCAGTAAACGACGATATATTCTCGTACGTTGTCGAAGCTGAATCGTCTTTGCCTATCGCTTAAACAGTTTTTGTATCGAGAGAATTTCTGAAGAAAACCTCTAAAATGGGGATCACTCAATTTCTTTAGAGGAATATTTGTACTGAGCATCATGTTGATCATGTCTTTGAAAATGTTTCATTTAGACCTGCACAACTAGATGATGATGATGATACCTCAGATTTAATTTCAACACATTTCCTGTGCGATGTACTGTTGCAATGTTTCTCTATAGCCTGAGTTGTTCTGGCTTTTATTTCAATTTTACATACATTACACACGATATTGTCTTCGTTAATACATAAAATGTCACTCTCATACTTCTTAATTGCATTTCGTATCTCTGAGCGAATTGAACGTTTTGCCTTTGACACAACACTATTCAACGCATACTAAATACTTGAGCAGGATAACCCAACTGCACACATTGCGTTGTTACTATGAACGGACCGGGGTTCCTTCATTACATACGCTGCTGTACTCGCCAGGTACACAAAAGTCGGACGGCACGGCACGTGCCATATACTCTGATACGAAACAACTTCACTTTTCCTTAAGTCATCCCGCATACACTGTCTGCTTATCACTCCACTCCTTTAGCATGCTGTGAAACTGTAAGAGACTCAAATTTTGTAATATATAAAGTTTCGTCAACCTGAAATCTGAAAACCAGAAGTATCTCACTGTAATGGCATTTAGCTTGCATTTTATTTTTATTTTACAAATCATACACCCTCTGCCTTATCGGAATGCATTTTTCCAGTATCAGAACAGGAGTTCAATGCTCAAGTAGTAACAGAATTCTGCAGCGACTGCATATTCATCGGTTCTTTGAAATGTGTAAATGAATGTGGAATAGGAGTAACTATTTTATGTTTCAACAAGGTTATTTTTTCTAAGAATATTTTCAGAACGCACCCTTCATACAACCTTTTTTTTGGCATATTCACAAATGAAAGTTACGAGAGAAAAATAAACTATTCTCTTTGGCATGCTCCCAGTTCCACGAAGATGAATCCTGGCAAACACATTGAAAGTAAATTAATCAGATTCTGTGTCACAGTTGCACATAAAAATGTGTCAATAAAATTCAAGTTCGAGTAATATTAATGAGGGGTTCAAAGTAACAATGATGTAAGTCAGATTTTTCGACATTTTAACTTATGAATGTCATAAAAATGTGTGAACATTTCTCTTGTACTTAAAGTATCAGGCAACATTATCCTTGCACAAGTATCCCCTTACATTATATTTCAACAGATTTTTTTTATTGTATAGAACAGCGGTCATTAGAACACTGCACTCTCGGGTTAGCATCTCTTACCTGCAGGTCTCTTACAGCACCAGTATGCATTCGTGGCTGCTGGCGGGTACGCTTCCTCCTGCACAAGGGTGCATGTCGCCATGCACTGCTTATCCCTAACCCATTTCAGCGAGTGCTGATGGCCACTGGTATAGTCCGGGTCAGCTTACTTCATACCCTAAGGGTAAAACCTAACCATTTTTCCCCATTACTACATATGCTAGTGGATTGTGGTGATTTTCTAGTTTGCAGGTTAAATTTTCTTCTGCCAACTTCGTTTCGAATTTCGACACTGACGAATATTACAAATGGTAGTGATTTTGTAACTGGTATGTTGGCAGCTGAGTCAAATGTCGACAATATTTGTCAGTACTGGAGTTCTATGAAATTAAAATTGTACTAGATTTCTGTTACTGGAAACTAGTGGAATTTGAACATACTAATAATTAATTAATATCAGTATTAATATTAATACATAATAGTTATTTTATGTGTTGCGTTGTGGTTATAATTCAAGACTATAGTCAGGTAAGTTTTCGGAATTAGTACTAATAATATCATGTGGTCAAACAAAATACATTTTTAGGTTAGATCTCGTGAGTCAACTGTTTAGTCAAACCAATGAATTTCGTATTGCCAGACAAAATACTTGACATATTGATCCCTTTCTCGTATAGTTTGCCTATGAAAATGTTACAAATTATTGAATTATTTAGAATAATCTTCCAACATAAAGTACAGTAAGTAAATAAGTCATTTAGTACGTAGGATTGTGTGATACCTGGTAACAGTTGGCAACACTGACAAGACGACAATATTTGCTGTTTAGGAACTGTTCCTGTGTGACCCTCACTATATAGAATGTAAAAGTTAAAATATCTCATGTCTTGCATTCCTGACTTACGCGACTGTTGCTTTTAACGCCTCATTTAACGATTATAAGAGTTCATTACTTAAATATCAAAATGTGCATGTACTTGTAAATTGTGTTTTTTATGTCACTTTAAATTAAAAACTGTGGCACAGAAGTTGTTTTGACCTGATTACAACAATGCATTTGGCTTTTCTGGCAGTCTTGTCTTCTATTTTATGGTTTTCTCTGAACCAAATTACCATCTGATATTTCAGTATACATGCTGAATAGGAAACAATTTCCGCAAAAATGAATGAGGGAAAAAATATACCACATAAACTACTTAGCCACTATTTGCAACCTAACTGAAACTCTTGAAATTAAATTATTCATTGATAATGCTTCTTATGACAGTTAAGACACCAGCCATGATGTTATAGAATGCCATTATATGGAAAAGTAGTTTCAAAGGAAAGGTGCTAGAACATTGTTTTGGTACTTTCCAGATGAAAATGGCCCTATATTTAATCCACCTATAATACAGTGCGTATGGTAAGCCTGCCAATTCATATATTCCCAGCTGTAGAACAAATTGTTTGTAAAGTACAGTAAAATATCGTTATAACGAACACCAGTATAACGAAATTATTTTCTGTCCCCCGTCATTTTCCATATAGTTTAATGTTAACAATTCAACGAATTTCGTTTTTACAAAAAAAAAAAAAAAATCAGTATAATGAAAAATTTACAATTTTAACAAAAAATATTTTAAATATAGAAAACAATTTATTAATATGTAGAGATATATTTTATGTTATTATAATACTAATATTGCAATTCCTGTGGCTAATACCTGTGAACTTTTTTTCATACAGTTGTACCCTTGTTCTCCACATTTAGTTTCCTTCTACCAATTACAGCTCACTAATCTCGCAACATGGCGCCCCCAATCACATCTGCCAAATCTCGCAGCATGATGCCTGCAATCACAGCTCACTAATCTCACAACATGGCCCCTCCAATCACAACTGCCAAATCTCGCAACATGGCGCCTCCAATCACAGCTGCTTAATCTAACAACATGGCGTCTCCAATCACACAGCTCGTAACTCTCACGATATGGCGTCTCCAATCACAGCTCGTAACTCTTCACAACATGGCGTCTCCAACCATAGCTCGTAACTTCACAACATGGCGTCTCCAATCACAGCTCGTAACTCTCACAACATGGCGCCTCTATTCATAGCTGCTTAATCGAACAAGATGGCGTCTCCAATCATAGCTCGTAACTCTCACAACATGGCGTCTCCAATCAGCTCGTAACTCTCACAACATGGCGCCTCTATTCATAGCTGCTTAATCGAACAAGATGGCGTCTCCAATCATAGCTCGTAACTCTCACAACATGGCGTCTCCAATCACAGCTCGTAACTCTCACAACATGGCGCCTCCAATCATAGCTCGTAACTCTTACAACATGGCGTCTCCAATCACAGCTCGTAACTCTCACAACATGGCGCCTCCAATCACAGCTCATTAGTCCCACAACATGGCTTTTCAAGCAAAAAGGTGTTTCATAAAATTTGAATTTTGTACTTGTCTTTTCCTCTGCCTGTCTTGAAACTTTTTGTTTCCAAATTCAATACAAGTTCAGCGTTTTATTTTATTTAAGGTTATTTTCTAGATCCACATGCAAAATATGCGGAACTTATAGCGTAAATAGAGGTAAATCAACAAACATGCTTTTTTTCTTTACAAAATAATGTATTTCGATATAACGAAATTTCACTATATTAAAGTAATTTCAGAGGTCCCTAGGATTTCATTATGCTGGTATTTTATTGTAATATAGTTGTGGCTCTGAGTTGTAGAAGTATTTTGGTAGAAATGGTTTGTTAACTTTTGTGAGATTACTCAAATTTTCTCTTTATATGTAGCCATTAAAAAGAAAGAATTTCGAACAGTTTATAGTGGTACATGTCCATACAAGAAGCAAAATATCTCGCAGGGTATCTTTAACATCGCTCGAAGTTCTGCTAGTTGATACTGGAACTCCAGTGAAAATATTGTATAGACCAGAAATGTTAAGAAGGCTGGAAAGTAACATGCAGTTTAGACAATTATCAGATATGATATTGAGTTTAAATTAGAAAATTTCTGATTTATTAAACATTTTTCATCACATGTTTAATAGAAATTAACATACGCAAATAGTTAAAATGTAATTGTTGATATTTTTGTGTATTTCATTTTATGTACGTTATCTTTTAATGTAAAGAACATTATGCATATATTACTTTAAATTCGTTTTACTCTAATTCATCAGTGTTTTCTTCTTGTACGTAACAATTTTATACCAGTAATTTCAATGCAAATGCACAAAATATTGTGATTAAGAAAAGTTCAAATTACTGTATGTATCTTGTTCGTGAAATTTCTGTGAGGTATTTTGCTTGTTTGCAAATGTTACTAAAAGTACCTGAATGTAATGACAGTTACATTGCAATGAGTATTATGATATTGCTTAAAAGTAGCATATTTTGACACATGCACATTCATCTACACACTTCACTGTTCAAAATCAGGGAGATTATAACACGAAAGCGTAAAAAACCCATCTTCGAACTTTTATATGCGTAAGCAAATTGATGTATGTAATGGTGTACCAAGCACCTAGCACATTAAATTGCACTGTTGCAGTGCAAAATAAAGCATGTGAACCGAATTAAGAAACTAACTTACCAAATGATGCAATTAATCAATTTTACAGTATCAGTTGTTTTTTTTATTTTGTCGCCAGTTTTCTCTCCCTTTCTTCAGCCTGTCCATACCATTGTTCAGTCCAGTTGTACACAGGGTCCTCATTTGCAGAAAAGCATAGTGTATAATGTGTATATATTTTATTGCTCAATGATATTTGAAGCCTGTATAAATGTATCTTCTCGTAACTCCCAATAAATATATTATACAAAGGATGTGTAAAGTATTTTACCTGTATTAACTGTTCTCCATAATCTTGACAAGTTATGCAGTCTTGTGAAAATGCTTTAATATTTACAAGACCTTTAATAAAAAAAATCGGTCCATCGCTGTGGAGTAAAGGTTAGCAATACTGACTGTGAAACAAGCAGGCCTGGGTTCAAATCCTGGTTGGGACAAGTTACCTGGTTGAGGGTTTTTTCTAAGGTTTTCCCTCAACCCATTAAGAGCAATGCTGGGTAACTTTCGGTACTGGACCCTGGACTCATTTTGCTGGCATTGTCACCTTAATTTAACTCAGATGCTAGACAACTATCGCAGTTGATAAAGCATAATAAAATAAGCCAATAAAAAATAAATAAACTGTAATGGTACTAACAGAACATTTAATGAAGTAAGAAAATGTATAATATGTTATAAAATATTTTTGAAATTCATTATATTTTTCAATATTACTTTAAAATATTAATCTTGGTCAAGTGTTACAATACTTGTCAAATCTGAGGCACAATGAATATTTCAGATTTTTTAAGTCATTATCACAGTTTCTTTCAAGAGGGAAACAAAATATGAGAAGTTCAATTTTTCATATTTATAGCATGTAAAAGGATTGTCGGTTAATGAAATACCTTCAGGAAAAAAATTTACTGGCCATTACTCATATCAAAATTAAATCCTCCTGGTTTTCATTTTCAATATTGGAAGTAATTTCGTTTTATACACTAATATATCCAAAATTCAACATGGAAAGATTTGCAGATAAAGTTAACTATGTCTGGAGTAACGAAAACCAACCAACCACTTTCATTTAACATTACTGTATAATCCTGCAAGTATCCGGCATGTAAAATATTCAGTTTGTGGCTATTAAAATTCCAATACCAGCAATAAAAAAATTAATTTGCTGACTTTTTACAGGTATCTGTGATAAACACGAAAAACTTGATTGCTTGCTTGAAGACAGAATAGGTTTGTGAAGGAGGGAAAGAAATGTTGAAAGCCACAATGAGTAAATAGGCAGAAAATAAAACTGAATGACTTTGATGACGTCCCCCATGAGTGAAAAGGTTTCCCTTGTTAAGCGAAATGATAAGCATTGTTGCATTGCTACCAACGTCAATAGCATCATGTGAAAGGGGATTTAGTGTTATGAATCTACTGAAAAATAAATTGATATCTTCTTTATTACAGATAGTGAGAATCATCTAACAAACGAACATTCTCATGGAGGCAGGTGAAAAAAAGTTATTTTTTTCTTCCACCATGCTTATACAAATTTTGGCCACCTAGCACAATTATGAAGGCTGTAAAAAATTAATTTCCCTTGGGCCATTTACAGAAATAAAACACAATTTCATGGAATGATTTATTGGAACAGCTTTAGCAATTGTTCAGCTATTTTTCAACATATTCCCTACCGAAATTGTCATATTATGGGATCAACTTTTGTATTGTGTGTTGTAGAAGTCTGTCGCCTGGGATCGGAACCAGTGTGTGACAGCCATCTGCACCTCTCTGTCGATCCCACGGCATGAAAAATGTCTCAATTCCAGTGGGGAATATGTTGAAAAATAGCTCGACAGTTGTTGTATCTGTTCCAATAATTTTTTTCCAGTGATGTGTTTTCTTTCTGTAAACGGCCCCAGGGAAACTTATCTTTTACGGCCCTCGTAATTGCAATCGAATGGCCAAAATTTGTACAAGCACTTGTTCTGACATTAACATGTGGGGGAGGAACTTACCTGCCCCCATGAGAATGTTTGCTTATAAGACTTGAATATTTTGATTCAATATGATTAATAGAACACTGATTTTCAAACATAGGGATACAGACACATTAATAAAAGGAAGTAATACAGTAAAACCTCGATAAGACGCGCCCGCTTATTACACTATCTCGTGTAATACGCTTTTTTTGTCCGGTCCCTGCACATTTCATATATAACGCCTTTATAAAATACCCCGTTTGTTGCGCTCAAGTCCCGCATAATACGCTGTTTTTGTGGAATATTTTCGATGTAATTTTCAGCAATGTACTGTAACAGCAATGAATCATTTGGCCATTAACCTGAAAAGTATCGGTATTCGACCCTTTACCTGCGCGCTTAAAGCCTGCATACAGTTACAATAATCCACCCTCTTGGTAACCTCTCTCAAACAGCATTCCTCACTCGACCGTAATAAAATTCTGGAAATTTTTGCTGGGCAGTTTGTTGTCCTTAGTGTATTGAAGTGTCTGTGAATGTGATTACAATGCGTATTAAACGAAAAACGCTTTCTGTATTGGAAAAATTGCAAATCTTACGAAAGTACGATGAAAACAGTACTCTTACTCAGAAACAACTGTCTGATTCATTAGGAATCCCATCATCGACATTAAGAACGATAATAAAAAATCGCGACTCAATCAGTACAGCTGCGACGTCGGGAGGATATAAGCGCAAGAGAATGAAGTGTGGTAAACATGAGGCTTGGAGAACACGCACATGGCAAACAACTATAAAGGACTCTTTTCGAAAGAATTAAGTACAGTACGTACATACATACATACAGTATGGTAAACATCTTTAACGTACAGTACAGTAATTACATAATAGAGTAATACTGTATTACCTTCCATGAATCATGTATTTCAAAAAGAAGAATACTTATAGATACTGTACATAAGTCAAAATTAGTATACCAGCCTAATACGTGGTTTACGCGTGGTCCCTTGAACAGCGTCTTATCGGGGTTTTACTGTATTAGTAACCTGCTGAATACAGTGAGATTAAATCAAATTACATTTTAGAGGGAAGAAAGTGAAATTTGAAATTATTTTCTGCCTGGTTCCTAAAAATTTTGGTAGTTCCTAAATTTCTGGTAAATTGTCCAGTCCTGGTATAATATATGGCGTGTAAAATTAAATTTCTTACATGAGTCACGTCCCATAATACCCAGGATGATAAACGCAGATGACAGCAGAGTTGAATTTTGTTGTGGATGAGAAATGACCTGTAAATTTTGTCAGAAGCTTTGTTATTCAATGACTGGATTCCTTTACATGCTGTAAACTTGCAACACAGGACACTAGTTAGTCTGAGGATTCATTATCTTCAGCTAGGTTTCAATTAAATATAGTAACCACTCAGCTACTGTTAAAGAATACAATTCTGCTTCTGTTATGGCTCCTTTTCCATCTCCTGTTCAGATGTTTGACATAGACACTAGACTGGACGGCATTTCGGAAGGTGGTTAGCTTCTATATGCGCCATAGCATTTCTGGTATGTGACGTCACAAGCTTGTACAGTAGAACCAATCAGAATCAGTCTATAACAAGCACTTCCCGATTTCGTTTGTTGACGTGGGAGTGTTTCAATACATTGAATAAGTAAAACTAACATTTACTGTGTGTATGTAAGGTAAATAAATTGAAGAAAAGACTGTAAATAGACAAGTATTGCACAAGCAGGCGCGGAAAATAGTGTTTGAGGTGTATAATTATTTAAAAAACATTAACGAGCAGAACACTGCCAGCCTTCTTGATGCTGGCTGCAACGTTGCCAACATACAAGAAACGACTGCAGAACCATGTGGTGTGGGATTGAGAACCGTGCAAAGAATATTGTTAGTGAAGGAAAGAGGGTTTGTTTGGTGTCATGCTTACAGTAATCAAATCATTTGTATGGAAATTTCAAGTTATCTTAACCGATGGCTGTTGACTGGTTTAGATATCAATGCCAATAAATCCGTACTATTATTTTTCTCGCGGTATATGGCATTCATATCATTCTAACCAACCTATCTGATGATATTTTTTTCCCCTTTCTTAACTGTAAATGAGCACAAACGCTACTTAAGTGTAAATTTTTCTGACATGTTGTATATTTGATTCCCTCATCGTTTCAAATGCATATCATTTTACCTTTTAGGTGTGTTTACAAATTATATGTAATACACTTTGTCAAATCTGGCAACCTTTTCATAAGGGAAGCTAACTTTCTTCTTCTTGTCTTTTGATAATTTAAATTCTCTTCTGCGTTATTTGCATTGCACGTGCTCGTGAAGTACGATTTGGCAATGTTGTATGCTGTCTTGCTCTCTCTCTGTCTGTCTCGACGCAAACGCTAGCAGACAACCGCCTTCCGAATTGCCGTCGACTCTAGTTTGTAATGCTGTTGTATTAAAATTCTTCCACAAAATACTAATCCGAAGTAAATTAGAATGCTGTTGTGATGAAAATATTAAGATTTTTTTCTTGCAAATGTTGTAGGTGTCATGGACCAAGCTGCTGCTCGGAGATACAAGATGGGAAGCAGACGTGAAGGCAGCAACATAACCTTCTCTGTTGTGTTCCTTTATTCATTTTTTTAAAGATTTGTCTCTGCCTCGGGCAGTGCTTTCTCTTGTACACTTGCGCTTGACAACTCAGCCTCGTGCGAGACAGGACTCTCAGAAGACAAAGAGGTGTGATCGCGCACTCGTGTTGTCGGCTCTCAGCCAGAATTAACTATAAGCTGCATTTTTAAAAGAAAAGGACTTGAGAGTTAGGGAGTGGGGGGGAAGCAATTAGAAGACAAGTTAGAAGTTTTCAAGATGTCAGTTACGTAACAAACTGACTATAACTGTAGCAAGCTGTGAACCACGTAGTGTAGATGTGTTGTGGGTGGTAGGACTCTTGTGCTCTTTGATGCGACGGAGTCCGACCAACCGTCATCTTGCCAACATCACACAGTGCAGCCCGTTGGACTCTGTCGCAGCCTAGTGTTAGAACTGTCAGTATCTTTAAGTGTTGCAGTATCAATGTTCACTACTTTCGCTCATCCTCTTAATTTTTAATTGTGGTTAAAACCAAACAAGTGATGAATATGATTAAGAGATATATGATGGGAACAGCAAGAAATGTAAATCTTGTTACAATTCGTTCATATGTCTTATTTTTTGACAAGAATTTGTTTCTTAGATACAAACAAAAGCATTATGAACACTGTACAGTTATGTCTACACAACCTTCACCATTTTTTGTGTTATTTATAACATAACATAAAACTGTGCTGTCCAAAACTGTTTTCACTTTGTACATATAAAAATATAAAGTGTTCTCCTGTATTCCCTTCTCCTCCCACAATTGTATAATACTTAAGGCACAGAAGTTGCTGCAAGGACACGTACAATTAAGGCATCTGCTGTTAAAAGAGTTCACGAGTTCACGTCCAGCTTTTCGAGTATACCAAGATAGCATCCTCATCTGTCCCGTAACTGCATCTCGCTTCGTTTAGCATCGTGAACGACATGGCACAAACCCCTGAAAGATAAGTTTTTTTTATTATTTCTTCTTCTTGTGTTTAAAAATGAAAACTTTCTCTTGGTGAACTGTTAGTAAATTTATCTTTGGTCATTCCAGAACTTCACTAAGAAGTTGTGTACTATGTCATTTTGGTGTTTAAATTGAAATGTATATGAAGTTCTATTGGAATTGAATTATTAAACTTGCACACTATATCAATGAAAGATGAAACCAACGCTTGTCCGAGTTACAAATAATTCATTACAAAAGGCAAAGAAAATAAACTGGAAAAACTTGAGAAAAAACATAAATAACAGCAATGATGGCGAAACATTGGAGCACAAAAATCTATTAAATCAAAGAGACAGTATTGAAACCCTACTCGAAAGGATAAGAATGTGTCTCCGCAACCATGTATACCATGTACGCATTTGATATTGTGTTAATGTGTTTGCTACAGAAAATCTGACCAAAGAAGTTGATAAGAAAACCATTAGTAAATAACCTATAATAAAAAATTATAAACCACCGCAACAAGTTAAGATACTCCAGTAGGTAAGATCTTTCTTGTCTTTCTATTCCTAATTGTTTATTTATCTTTGTACCTGTATAGTTCAAAGAACATTTGTGTTTATATTTTATTTTTAAGTATTTTAATTATTTTTTAAATAAACTAAAATGTTTGCTACAAAGTGACCCTCAAATTTTGTATCTCATTTCCTATAATTCTATTTCTTTTTTATAATTATTGAAGTCTAAAATTTTCCTTCATTCTCACATTTATAAAATTTACCCACCAGCCCTTTCCTTTCTTACTATGGTTTCATTTTAATAGCTGATACACATACAAGTTAAAGCATATCTAAAATTGTAACATTTTGGAGTTTATAAAGTGCATTAATAGTAGCTTACGAGATGAGATTTCTGCAGGAAAAGAGAATTCTCATAGTGTTCATTTTATCATCAGAAAAAGAGGATAAAGAATTAAACTTTGTAAACTTACAGTTCCTTTCATTATACTGTACATATATTCTGCGCTATTCTGTCCTTGTACAAGAATTAAATCCGTGATCAGTTGAACTAAAACAATTTGACTGTCATGACAGAATGGAAGTACTTACTGTTTCTGAAGGTTGGATTACGGAAAAAGAACTTCTCACTCGCCAAGTTGTAACCACATAGAACAATATAATGACCTGAAATAAAGGAATAATAGTTTTAAAAATAAATTGTACTGAAGGTTCATAATTGTGTCGTAATTCATTCAAAGGAAAAAATGTTTTCTAATGCCAGACGTTTGACAATCAAGTCATTTGACCTCTTGCACTCCAATATTTTTCAAAGATATTATCATGACCAGCCACTGAAGCACAGATTTTGAGGTGTTCCGAATCCAGTTCTTGGTTTGAGTTGCACAATGGGCAGTTAGGGGACTGATATATTCCAATTCTATGCAGGTGTTTGGCCAAACAGTCATGGCCTGTTGCCAATCTAAATGCAGCTACAGACGATTTTTCAAAGAAAAAAATTGAATGTATCATAGATTAATAAAAGTGCAATAATTCTAAATGCACATTCGTGAGTTCGTCGATGAAAAGGAAACATACTAAATACTCAGTTTATAATTTCGAATAATATAAACTGATAGGGCCTAGTGTTACATCCAATACCATGCCAGATAAGAATTCAGATTCTTAAAAATATGAACGCAGAAACAACACCAAAGTTCATTTGCGATAAAATCCTGCTATGAAATATAGATGTACCGAACACGAGACAAAGAACATTCAATAAGATGGTTGGACTACAATAAACAACACCCATAATTTCTATACGATCAGAACGAATCTTGAATTCACCTTGAAGAAAATGATATCGCAAGTCTTTTAAAAGATCTACTGAAATTCATTCATATGGGAAAGTTTATCTACAAATAAAAGTGTCCTTGTTTTAGCATATCTTGGCTTAATGTGAAAAAAATGTGTCCTTTCTACAGAACTTTACGAAGCAATATTGCTAGCAACATATGAAGGGCATTATGCCAGAAGGGTGCATCAACAAAACACCAATATTACAGTACAGCCATAAAAAGATGGAATGATCTTTTCCTTTCCTTGTGTACACATCTTTGATTCTTTCTCATGTCCATTGTAATTCTCAAACATAAAAGGATATCATTACAAATATTTTAATATATCCCTCGATATGTATTGTCGGACCATCAGATCTGTGCTCCTTCAGCGCTGTCGTCGTTCTTGGAAAAGTTAACGCCTGTACTCACTCCATTCCACCCGCTTTCCTCCCACCACGTTAAACAGCAGGCCACGAACCTTGCCAAATAGGGGTGTTGCCAAAGTTCTGTCAAACGGTGTCATACTCATAAATAACTGGTCCTCCATGCTACAATATTATTTCTTTCAATCAAAATACATCTTGTATTTCTGCATTTTTTAAACCTAAATCCCATGTCTCGAATCACTTTCCGTAGTTTTTCTCTCCAACCTTGGAAATTTAATGCTTCTCTCGCAAGCTTCAGTAATTTCTTCAATGTTGAAACTTCTTTCTGAACGGTATAAAATCCTTGTATCTTTCTTCTTAAAATACATCGGTTCATATCATCTACAATCATTAAAAGTTCCCTTCGTCTGATCTCTGGTGATTCTAGCTTTTAATCTCCTGCACAGACTCCCTCTCTCCTGATTTTCTTTATTAGGAGCTCTGATCTGTCTATATAAATTACATAAAATGTTGTATTATTAATATTAGTTAAGTAAGTAATTTTAATATATAATCAATTGAAATAAAATAAGCCTCACCTGTGATATCAGTTGCTCTTTTCGTTGCCTGATTTATAGGAAACAGATATTGACCTGTTTGTTTCTCTTCATCGCAAAATGCTATTACGTACTTGCTTAATAATATTTCTTTCGCCACTCCGTGCTACAGTATTCATGTTGAGTTGACAACACTGGACTGCAAGTGCAAATATTGTAAACTGTCCCGCAAGAAGGCCAAAATTGTGAGTAGTGGGGGAGAGAAAGGGAGAGAGATAGGAATGCAGGGAGAGAAATGAATTACCGAGGTTGAGAAGGAATTAGGGTTCAGTTCGCATATGTTACTGGGGCACAGATCCGATGGTCCGACTACAACGACTGTGTTCTAGATTTAAATCAACTAAGCCTATATAAGCAGTGTTTTGATACAAGATTAGCTAATAATACCAATAAATGACTGCCAAACAATATCCAAAATATTTGCAATGATATCAATCAGAATCGAAGACTACGGGTTACAGTGAGTGCACCTGTGTAAGTGGTGCTCCAGGGGAAGCAACCCCGTAACTCCGACGTCAGTTTGTTAACTTTGCAGATATCACAATGCAGAAGTGAGGCATTAGTCAATAGAATAATAGGTCCAAATTCTGCAAGGTGCTGCACCAAGTCTCTACACGTGAGTGAAGCCTTCCGGATTACAATGTTATTTTCGGCTGCCTCCTTGAAACGTTTTGTCACTCTTTCCTCATCCTGCAGAAACAGAACATGTTCAAATAAAAATTTTGCACATCATGGCAGAGTTAAAGATGTGATCTACTTAAAATAACTTAGTTCTAAATACCTACTTTGTGTAAAATCTTGTCATAGAAGGACTGCCCTCGGTAGCCAGGATTGATTCCCAAAGTGATTGTGCAGTAAATATGTTTTATTCCATATCTTTTCAACAAGTAGCACAAGTCAATGCTCCACGTGCTGCAAAAAATATATGAACATTACCCAGCTAATTTCATTGTCTTATTCTTACATTATATCTTACAGCTTATAATTTGAGGTCATCAACAGCAACTTGGGCTGGCTTTTAGTATTGGTCGAGAACCGTCATTACAATAAGTATATTCGTTTTCCAGTAATCGCATAGTTCGTAAAAGTTCATAATCAGCAACGTAATTCTACAGAAAAGCTACACCAAATAAGACAATCTCCTTTTATTTTATTGGTTTCTGTGATATGGTTTTTCTGGAAAAATGCCTTGAAATTTCATTAAAGAGCGACACATTAAGTATGCTATCGGTAAGTTGTTTTCATAATCATTGGGTTTATTTCCTATCGTTAAATACTAGGTAATTTTTTAGATTAGGTCATGTTACCTTCGAGTTTAGGTCAATACTGAGAGATCTACTAATGATAACATAGCCTATACTTTCGTTAGGATTTGTTTAGAATATGTTTAAGGTCACAGAGTGCCGGTACCATAAATTAAGTTTATACTTTCATCTCTTCACTTTTACCTTTTGTTGAAACCTTCCTCCTTACACACTTCATTAAAATTACACAGTAAGTGTTCTCGTTTCGCTTCTGGCAAAACCATCAATACGCATGAAACACCACAGTCCCAATTGAAATGCTGGCGATGATGTGTAAGTTGTATTTCTAGCTTGGGTTGTATATCTGCAACAATAATTCAAAACGGTAGCCTATGTGTCAAACATCAACATTAGTTTAATCGGACTGAATAGCTTTAATATAAAAAAACCTCACCAATATCGATGTTTTTAGAAGCTTCCATTGCATCCTGTTTCTTAATCGAAGTCCATATTTTGTTTGCAAAAGGAAATTTTCTTCAAAATAATTTCATATATTGTATAATAATAACCTATAAAGTATATGTGTCACAAGAAATGTAATTAAAACTAACAAACTCTAAACTCTTTGACATTGAATCACACTGTATTTAAAAAAATGTCATTTTTTGAACGTTTTAAACTCTTTGAAAAATAAAAGTAATGCTTATAGCGTAGATTCTTCAGGTTCACCAACAAACAAATATCCTATATGTACGTATATGGATCATGTTAGACAAACTCTAAGTCAAATTAACTACAAATTAATCTATAAACGGAATTATTGTACATATATTACATATTTGAATGCTAATTATGACAAAAAGTATCACATTTTTGTCCATGAATATTGTGTGATTGTTGGTCACTCGGAGCAGAAGGCGTCAGTTGTTCGTAATGTTTACGATACAGTTAGGAGTTTGTTGATAGAAATTGTGGAAATATTAATCTGGGAATATCAGTGTGACATCGTATTCAAGTTGACGTTTATTTTGCCTTCAATTCATCTTCAAATACCGACATGTCTATTGGTGTCCCAATTAAAGTTCTGCACGAAGCAGAAGGCCATATAGTTACGTGCGAAACAAATACCGGCGAAGTGTACAGGGGGAAATTGATTGAGGCGGAGGATAATATGAATTGTCAGATGATAAATATTACTGTAACATACCGTGATGGGAGAGTTGCACAACTGGAGAATGTGTATATCCGTGGATCGAAGATCAGATTTCTCATTTTACCAGATATGTTAAAAAATGCTCCTATGTTCAAACGACAAGGCAATAAAGGCACCGGTGGTGCTGGTCGAGGCAAGTCAGCAATTTTGCGAGCTCAAGGTTTGTAATATTTATTTTACTTTGCTGAAATTTTAAATTTGAATTATGGAGATGGAAGCTATGACGTTTTAAACTTGATCTATAGAGCTAGTTATTACAGGTTATGTTATCTGATTATTACGCATGTAATAACTTATTGTTTATAAATATTTTCAAAGCTAAAACCCAATATCTGTTGCTGCTGTCAGTTCTCCTTATTCCCTCATAGCAATACATATTCAAAACCTCTAAGAGAGAAGCGGGAGATTTCAAGTTCTTCCAACTGCTAGTTATGACATTCATTCACAGTCCACGTACTTCATGCATTCCTAGATGCAAAGGGCTACCACTCAGAAGTAAAGGTATCCTTTATACATGCTATATTGGCACTTGAGTGGACATGCAGGTTGAGCACCATGCTTTCTTGACCTCGACACTAGAACGAGTTGGTTTGTTGGGCACCACGTTCCGGCGGCCTTTTTACGTCCGGGCCTTTCCCAGTACTCAGTTTGATAAGCAGAGTGAACCGTGAGACTGTTCTGGAAGTTTGGTGATGAGAAAACCCCATCACCACCCGGGATCGAACCCCGGACCTACCAGTCCATAGCCAGTTGCTCTAACAATTGAGCTATCAGCCACCATACTTCACCCTTTACCTAATAAAATATGTTGATAGACGAGTGGTAATATGCTGATGAACGAAAAAGTTTTAATAAAAATGTTAATGGCCCCCAAAATCTTGAAATTTTGGAGAGGGAGGAAGATTGTAAGAATATCCAATACACAGCAGTGAAAAACTTTTTATTTGCTTAGCCTATTTATGTATTTACTCGTTTATAATTTTACTTCATTAAGTAGTCATAATCCTCTGATTGAAATTCTGGCTGATAGGTATGTACATCTATTATCAGGCAATACATCTCACTTGAAGATATGTGTTAGAGGAAGAACAATTGTTTGTATACATCTGAAGTCTGATTAGTGTAATATATATCTAGTCAGCGATGTATGCAATGGAGGGAGAAAGGAACTGGCCACCCTACTCCATTATCTCCTGGCCTAGTTTCCTCATAAGTGTGCCTTGTTCGTATCACTTGTGAGGTTCAGACCTGTCTTCGAACAGTTGACTAAACAACAACAACAAGTAGACATAAGCCATTTCTTAATAAGTTTGTGAATACTAGATTTGTGAGGCACTAAAACACAGAACATTTTTTCCAAAATTTTTCTCGGCACTTTTCTTATTTCGTTATTTAACAAAGTCGTATAAACTGTTAGGTTGTTTAGCGTCGATGAAATTGATGATAGTGGGATGAGACCGAGGATTCGCCAATACCCGACATTCCCTTGCGGTTGGGGAAAACCTCGGAAAATCCCAACCAGGTAATCAGTCCAAGCAAGAATCGAACCCATGCCCGAAGGTAGTTCCGAATTCGAATTATATATATATATATATATATATATATATATATATATATATATATATATATAGTGTATTGTATGGGGCAGAAACATGGACATCACGACGAAATGAAAAGAAACGAATAGAAGCATTTTAAATGTGGATATGGAGAAGAATGGAGCATGTGAAGTGGACATATAGAATAAGAAATGAAGCTGTGTTGGAAAGAGTGGATGAAGAAAGAATGATGCTGAAACTGATTAGAAAGAGCAAAAGGAATTGGTTGGGTCACTGGCCGAGAAGAAACTGTCTGGTGAAGGATGCAACGGAAGGAATGGTGAATGGAAGAAAAGTTCGGTGCAGAAGAAGATATCAGCTGATAGACGAATTAAGATACGTGGATCATATGCAGAGACTAAGAAGAAGAAGATAGAAAATAGGAAAGATTGGAGAATGTTGGGTTTGCAGTGAAAGATCTTCCCATAGGCAGAACGCACCGGGGGGGGGGGGTTGTGCGTGCGCATGCGTGTTTTTTTTTATATAAATGATCAAGATGTCGCCAGACTACACAGGCATCAAATGGCCGAAATGTCAAATGTTGGAGGAAATGAAATTAAAATAATCAAACCTTGATAGTGAGGATGTTTAATATACCAAGTGCAACATTAAACTGTTATTTCTTACGTGCTTTTTTTTTTTTTGCAGCCGCTCGAGGAAGGGGTCGTGGTGGTAGAGGTCGAGGGGGTGGCAGCTGGCAGGGTGGTCCAGGTGGAGGTCCTGGAGGTGGCAGAGGAAGAGGAGATCGACCCTGAACAGCGTTCATATCAGTCTGCAGATTCACAGTGCGAAATGACTCAAAGAGACAGTCGGTGTATACGAGGTTAATTGTGCAGATTGAGAAAGAACTTCAGTGTTTAGAAAGTAATTTGTGACACCTTACCACCTTGTGAGTATTGACTGCATTTTAGACTGACACAAAAAAGTGTTCCATTGATATTCATTATTTAGTACTTTGTATTTGAATCAAATAATGATAAATTTTTCTGTATTCTGTATAATAAACTCTGGATTTGTACGGTTCAAGTCTACCGCAGGTCACATGTTTTCTTCTCGTGTACACCCACTTGGATTAGAATTGAGAGACTTCAGACTTGCATAGTGATTGGATTGTGGTGCAGAATTTTATAATACCATATTGCCTCCAAAGACTTCTTCTTGTCACAACAGTTTAAAAATGTTTGGAATCATAGTATTTTACAAATGTGACATCTTTGGAGAAACAATATCTTTATGTGTTACCAGATTCTTTCTTAGTTGCAGCAGCCAAATCATGGGTCATACTTACTGGGATGCAGTGTATGGAGTTTGCACTCTCCACTGGAAAGTGATCCCAGTTGTACACTTAGCGGCAAAAAGAATGGGCCATCTCTTGGTTGATAGAAATGCTAAGTTCTGTCGCGCGGTTCACTCTTGTAAACGTAACCCAGTGCAAGGCATTGCTGTGGTGTCTCTTCATTGAAAGTCGTCCGTCTATAATGAAGTAAACCTTACGAGCAGTGTGTGGCCCAGTGGTAAGAAGTCTGACATCCGTGCCAGAGGTTGTGAGTTCGCCTCCTGGTATGGCAAAATTATTTTTTTTTATTTTAACTTTTACTTAATTTATTAGTTTAAATGTGAAATGGCATTTGTTAACAAACTTCGTTATGCCTGCCTTCTAAATATATTATTGCCCATCACCTGTGGGGTATTAATAGGCGAGACCTTGTCTGTATAAACAAAAATACTTGTTTCACATCCTAAAAAAACGGACGCATATCAAACACAAATAAATAATTAAATTAACAAAAACAAACAATTTGTTAATATATTAAAACAAGGCTGTGGTGGGGACTAGTATCTCGTCCACAAACCACCTGCGTCAACATCTGCCCTCATTCTGCTCGGCATGGAGTCCACAAGATTATGGAACAAGTCTAAATTCTTGGCCATCTTCTCCCTTGCATCTAGAACTCTGTCCCACAATTCCTCAGATGTCCGAACGGGTGGTTGTTCTGCCCGATTAGAGCGTAGGATCCTTTTGACTGCAGCCCACAAATTTTGAAACGGATTCATATCTGGTGAATTTGGAGGCCAGTCGACTGGGTCGACATCACGCCTCCTCGTAAACCATCTTTAAATCCGGTTGGCGGTGTGTATCAGATGATTATCCTGCTGGAAGAAAAGTGTTCCTTCTGGATATCGTTTTCGGGCGGAAGGGATCATTACATTTGCCAAAATGTGTTCGTAGACTTCTGCCGTAAACAGACCGTGGATGCGTTCCAGAAGTCCTGCCCCATCGTATGACATCCACCCCCAACACGCGACCCTCATGCGAAGCGTATCGGTGGTCATTCATACAATAAACTAGGGCAGTACTATCATTGCTATTGGAGACAATTACCGCGTCGGAGAAAATGGCATTTCTCCAATCAAAGTCCCGTCGGAGAGTAGCATACGCAGAATAACCTATGCGAACCAGAGCAATGAGTTATTGTTTCTGTGTCATCTTCAAGCGTAATGACGAGACAGAACGTTATATTAACAGATAGCAGTTTTGCTTGAAAGAGAGAGGGAGGTTTATTATTTATTAGAGTTTGGGTATATTCTAAGATATATCGCCACATAATTATAGCTTTGCGAGACACATATGGTGGCAAATTTGTAACAAAAAAAAAAAAAAAAAAGAAGAAGATTGGGGGAGATTCGAACCTTGAGATACTACTACTAACTTGTTCAATATACCAATGCCGTAACAACTTATACTACTGCAACTGTTTATATCAGTTCGACATAATACATGGTTTTCCTGTTCATATTCGCTCCGGTTGATTTTGTATTTATCAATTTTATTATTATTTCACTCTTCAAGGCCCCTGATGTATCTAGAATCAACCCGCCATTCGATTTTATTACATATTTTAGCCTCTTAAACAAAATACAGCAAATTTAAATGGTTTAATTATGTGTTGCCTAGTGAACTACGGCTTTGACGAGACGAGCATGCGCAATGTTATGTCTCTGGAACTTAGAAATTGTCGGCCGGCCCATTCTTTTTGCCGCTACGTGTACATATTTTTCGCATCCTATGCCTAGCGAAACTTCTTGTAAGCTGTGTAGTATGAGTATTATAAATTGTTATGATATACTATATCAACCACATGGATTACTAGATCAAAAATGACTTGTTCTGCCATCAGGATCATCTGTTCCCCTTTTCTACAGTCTACAGGCTCATTCTATGTTCTTTCTTGTGATTTGTATTTCTGTATTTTTGTCTAAGGAGTTTTTTATCACCCATTCTTTTAATATGTTATAACCACCTGATTTTGGGCATAAACATATAATTAAAAATGAATACTTGGTAATGGGCTATAGTTACAGAAAATTTCCATTTCAGTAACCTTCAAACAGGAAAGAATAAGAAAGATGGATTATAATTTATTATAATTTCACCAAAAAAAAAAAAAAGCAATAATATTGCACCATCAGTGAGGGAAGTACAATCATTAAATTATTATATAGAACCTTGTAGCAATTTGGACTATATAGTGGTTCTCAACCTTTGAAAGGCCGCAGCCCGGTAAATCCTTTTACCACAAGGCAAGCGTCTAGTCCCAACAAATTTACTCGTAAATATTTCTTAAAGTTCATACATTTAATTAACATAAGTGTTAATAATTATGGCGTGATCTAAGACTTGAAGAGTATTGGTATACTATGAAAACAGTGTGACATGTTGACAAATAGTTTAATTATCAGTTACTTGATTAATGAAATTTTGTAGCATGTAGTTTCGTGAAGCCAACATCATTAATTTATGCTAATTTTATTGACATGTTATCTCTTTCTGATCAAAAATGTATAACAATGATCATTGTATTATTAAATTGATTTTATTGAGATTGGTCTGGAAAAGAATGAAGGGGGGAGGGGGGGAGAGAGAGCAACGGTGAAGTATTCAATGGTTGAACTGTTTGAACTTTTTCCATTGCTAATTTTCAAAATTGCAACACAACGTTTCGAAGATTTTGGTACAATAATTTTGAAAATTAGCAATGGAAAAAGTCCAAACAGCTCAACCATTGAAAAGAAATTGTAATGGGGAAAATGATTATGTACTGTAAAGGCCCTGTCCCACTTGGTAGATTCAAATCGAACAGAATTTCTCTTCACAACGTGTTTAAATGGAAGATAGCAGAAAGCGGTGCGTCGAATACTGTCATCCTCTGAGGAGTTTAGTGCTGAGAGGAATGCGGTTTCGACTAGTCTAGCGCGGTACTGGAGTGGGAGGGAACAGTGACAGCAGCAATCTGGAAGTACAGTCATACTGAAAACATTCGCCCAATTTACGAGAGCAGTATGCCTATTAGTTTTCTAACGTATTTTTGGCGAGATAGAGATATAAGTATTGTAGAAAATTTTATTTTATATATATATATATATATATATATATATATATATTTATTTATTTATTTATTTTGGTGAAGTTAAGGCCATCACACCACCAGAAATACAAAGACAATAAAATAAATAAAAAGAAAAATCATAATACAACTACAATAATATAAATGAAAAGAAGAATCATACTATAAAATTTAGTGATTAGTAGAATTGAATTAAATTTGTAAAGTAATCAATTTAAATATACTGTACTGCTGAACTCACTTGAGAAGTAAAACTATTTGATTTGTATTTTATGATATTACCAACAAATGCTTTTCGCATGACATTATAGGAATCTTTTTCACGATACCAATCACATATATTCTAAAATTCCAATAGAATAAAACCAAAAACTTTTCCATAGCATGTTTCCTTAAAAATGACTTGTTATGGTGAAATATTTAACATGAGTAATTCATGTAATATTAACATAGCTAACATCAGGGAGATGTTTGAGCAAAAATTGCAACAATATATTTAATATATTAATAACAAAACCATATAGGCCTAGGTAAACAATATGTATATGAAATATTCACACACTACTACAAACTGAAGACTGCATATTTTTGGATGATTAATACTTCCCACCCCGCTCGGCTTGGCTGTAGCAACAAAAGAACCTACCTGCAACCCCCGCACCGATGGCAAGAATACCTCAGGCCCAGCGCAAAACTCATCGGAGGAAGACAGTAGAATAGAATTCATGAGCCAGAATATTTGTTCTGCTGCTGGAACAGAATTTCTTGTTTCAGATATCGTATATGTTCTCATGAAACCTTCGTGAAAAAACAAATGAACCACATCCATTCTTGACAGTTTAATTTGTTTCTGTTGAAAGTTATTGCTGAAATAGTACGTATACAAAAATCACAATTTAATATGAACGAAGAAAAATTAATTAATCTTGTGTAGAATTATCTTCATTTGTATGACAAAACACAAAAGTATTGTCCAGTTCGGTTTCACTAGATGTGAGCGGCAGCAGACTTTTCGTTTTGATTCCACTAAGTGGGAGCGGATCTTAACTCACCCACCACAGAAATCAGCTGAGCAGGGGAAGCAGTGGAAGGATGTCAACATTTGGGTGAAACACTTATCACACATACATGCACACACTATGTGATTTCATGTATAAAATGTATGAATCTCCCAATTTAACACTATTTCCAACACCAGTTAATATTATGAGTTTAAAAACATAGGACATTAACATAGCAGTAATTATAATTTATTGAAAAAGCTAATCTTAGTGCTTAATATATTTTATTTGTTATTGCACTGAGAATTTTTAAGGCTCGTGAGACTTTTGTTGCTGTTTTCTATCCATTAGCTTGTTAATTCTGGATGAATTACTGCTGTTAAAATTTGCAAATCCTCTCAAGATGTTTGTAAAGTTAATACTAGCCTCTGAGTTTTTCGAAGTGATTTTGAGAAGTAGGACCATTTGGTCTTTTTTGAAGTTCCAAGCTTAATTAAATGACGATAGAGTAAAACTTATGCAAGACAGAATGTAAAGAAGAGGGAGCTTTGTACAATCTGAACATTTTTTAGTCCCGGCGTATAGATTAGACATTATAGTGCTATTTAATTTGTATAATGCAGAATCTGCCCAACACAGGAACTTAGGACAATATTCCAGAAATTTCATCATCAACAATGGCACTACAGCCCCTTCTTGAGCCTTGGTCTCTTTCAGAAGTTGCCTCCATTCTTCCTTTTGTCCAGCTTGTTTCCTCATCTTTGGTTTCAGGAATTTATCAGAATTAATTTTGAATTCACTTGAATAAAATATCAGAAACTACTTCTATAATGCAGAAAATGTACTGTTTTCGTTCACATGGTTAATGGTTATTAATGCCAATCAGTGATTATTCGGACAGGTAACTTCATACTCTGCAAAACATGAACAAGGCAGAGTATTACTGTATCGAAAGAAAGGCAGTTATTTTCTCAGATAATTATAAAAGAGGATTAGGAAACAGGTAGGTGCAGTACAAAACCGCAAATTGCTAGTTAACTCTGCATTATTGACTGTGCTGAGATTCATTGTGCTAACGGTTAAAGGAGGAGCACAAGAGAGAGAGAAAATGGGGATGAATGCTTCAGATTCGTGGAAAAAAGCTATTACTGGTCCATACAATACATAAACCTCTGCTAGACATCATGGCGAAAACCTGTGTGATTTTGTTACGGAATGAAAAAATTCATATGATTGAAATAGGAAAAAGATTAGCTTTTCGTATTGGAAATACCAGCAATGATGTGACAAAACGAAATTTTACAAGAACAAGTGGCTGCAAGGAAACGATCCAATGAAAGAAAGACAGAGATAACCATGAACACAGAACTCCTTGAGGCAGTACTGTAGTGCAGTTGCAACAAAAGCACATCATCTATATTTGCTAGCATCACCGTGGTGCACTCCCAAACAAAGGTAAGTAATAGTGATAATTTTTTATATACAGGTTCTTAATACAATTTATTTCAAATTGGAATAGTTTATTATAATGTGGGAACTTGTCAAATTCGGAAAAAATGTTCACTCCCTTGTGATAATATTTTGAACAAGTTTTATTGTTTTTGATATGTTCTGCTAGAGTTTATAGAAATACTGGCAAATACAGTCTATGATCTTAAGATTTTTTTTTACTGGCTGCAATTAGAAGCTTGGAAATGTTGCTGAGCTGTTATAAAGGAGACAGGTTGCTAGGTTACCATCTTCGTACACCAGTTGCATTGCTTTTGAAGCAAATATTTCCTCACTCTTGTTTCATAGCAAAATTTATATCAGAATAACCCCAAGTATTAAAATCTCCTGTTAGTTTGGAAGAAAATATCACAGAGACTTTAAGTTTGGTGCATTTCCATGTGGACTGTAGTTCGAGTAAAGTTTGAAGTGGTTACCATTCTTCCGAATCTTTACTTTCGTTCCCTTTCTTTCATGTTCTCGAAATATGAGGTTAGGTTGGATTGTACTCCTATTAGAATTCCAATCAACTTGACAGAAGATAGATGTTATGTCCCAGAAATTGATAGCATTTTTAATCTATTAATATTGTTAGCCTTCATCCCACCTGCATTTCATTGCATGATTTGGAGGCTCAACAGTTGGTTCTGAAAAGAATGTTTGAATTAATTATTCTTCTTTCCTTTCATGTTCTTAGCCGAGTTTTGTGCCAATTTGTAAACTTTATCAGAGATGTTTCATGTTGTACATCACATGGAGGAGTCTATATTCTCCCATTTGACAGGAAGAATAAGTTTTAATATGATTGATTAACAAGAACTTCTTTACTGTATTAATATTATAAAAATACCTGGCTGACCAGTTTCGAGGGGTATCCCTCATTGTCCAAAGCCTAGTCTTAATATGACACACAGTTTGGAATGCTTTGAAATATCCTAATATTTGGAAGTGAATGATGAATGTGTGAAAATAAATATATACACACACACACACACGTTGTCCTTCTCCATTTTCCTGTGACTTCATCCCTCTTAGCCCCAAATATTTTCCTAAGCACCTTATTCTCAAACACCCTTAGCCTCTGTTCCTCTCTCAAAGTGAGATTCCACGCTTCACAACCATACAGAACAACCAGTAATATAACTTTTATTTGATCTAACTGTTCATCTCTGCATTTCAATGTGAACTACAGTATTTCATTGTGTTCTAATGGTGTGAATGCAACATATACTTTTCTTAAACCGAACTTAGCGGTTTTAGTAGACATTTTTGCAACGAAGCAAATATGCCATCCTCCTTGCAATAGCGACATCTATGTATATACGTGGTTTCAGAAATGTTCTATAGGTGGCACTAGTTTGCTGGCAATTTTCTTGTGATTGGTCAGAATTGCGATTGTCTGTATGGGAAATTCATTGGTCAGGATTGGACCGGCATTTAATATTTGTATCCAATCCTCAAAATTCAGAATTTCATATGTTGGCACCATAGGATATATGGTTACTAGCCGGTTACGTAGTGGTGGGATAGAAGGGTGGAAGGGCTCGGTCTTCCGTGGTTTTTCGTTTCACAATGTTGACCACAGACAGTCTTTATTATGGGTGTACAAAATGGACGAAAACAGAAAGTAATTCGTAATTAAGTTTATAGCAAATTCACACGATGGTGTAATCAATATAACCAAAGTTTACAAGGTAATACAATTATGGGGCGCCTTCCCTATCTTGGAAAGGACAGAGAGGTAAGAGACGAAGTTTTGCCGGCGTATTTCAATTAAGGCATTTTCAACAATTTTATGATATGAGTGAGTGTAACAGGTGGCTGTCATTTCCTTTCAGCGGCGAAGCTCCATGGTTCCTCCTGCTTCATTGCTTCTTATGTCGGCATTGGGTTCAATTGGAATTGCAGCAGGGTCCGTGCTACTTTTGGAAGCAGAAGATCACATCTCACCGACTCGCGGTGTTTGGCTGTTTCTTTTGGGATTAGTATTTTTCGTGTCGCTATTCGACCTCCTCAATCATGTTGCATTAAGAACATCAGTGGGTCATATGTTCCGTAAGAAGTATGAACTCACATTGGCCGAAGTTCTGGACATTTCCAACAAGTGAGTGTTAAGTACCTGTTATTTGTGTTACTTTCTGTTTTAAGTTAAGTGTGTTGTTACCGAACAGAATGATAACGGGCCTGACGTTCACTTGTGGCGTTCTTTCTTCGAAAAATATGGTTTTCTTCTCTACTCCGCCCCCTTCCTCCTCCAACTCACAGTAACAAGTAGCCCCGCTATCGGTGACAAGGTTAGGTAGGGTTTGACGAAGAAATAGATTAGTGGCAAGGTTAGGTAGGGTTTGATGAGATCCGTGACAAGTAGCCTAGCCTCTTAAGTCCTGAGAGTATAGTATACTATACTGTAGTCTACTATACTTCATATATGATTATGATACAAGATGTATGTGCAGAGATCCGAAGTCTAGTATAATAATAATATAGGCCTACCTGCATTTGTATCTTAACTGTAACCTACAGAATTTTTTCTTCATTTCAGTGACTTTTTTTAAGTTTAGAATCATATTGAACTTCAAAAATAAAACAACAAATGTCTCAAGGACTCTGGAGGTTATTGTATGTTAGGACCATTATCCTTCTGTTCCAGCCTCCTTCGTTTAGGAAAGGATAGCGATCTTTTCTTGGAAATTGTCAGGTTTTTTTAAACTAGAGAAATGCACCAAAATGAAAATATAAGAAGCGACATAGAATATATGGAAGTAGCTAGAAAGCTTGCCATAACATTACGAGAAATCAAGGCCAACTGTATAGAGAAGTTTGTGAAGTTATCATTCTAGGGAAATTATTTGCCTTTAATCGCTGTTTTTTTTAAGAGAAAGTACAATTTTTTTGGTTCAGGGACAATAACATAGCTATATGCAAGTAATTCCATAAAATAGATGTTGTTGTTGTAGTTTTCTAATGCCAGGCGTTTGACAATAAAGTCATTTGACCTCTTGCACTCCAATATTTTTCAAAGATATTATCATAAAATAAAAAATAAATTAAATATAAATATAAAATAGATGTAATTTATAAGAAGGCAAAAGTATCCGATGTTTTTTAAGACAATCACTCCTTTAATGTGTAACTGTCTAAATCGTTCGATTCCATATTTTAATATTTTGGTTCTAGCCCACTTTATCTGGAGACCTACTAACGATTTAAGAATTCCAGTTTCATGAAGGAGGCGTAATGGGTAGGCTGTAGTGTAGGCCTACTTACGCATTATAGTGGAAGTATAGTGTTGAGTGCTGCAAAATAAGTTGGCTGTTTTGCTAGGAACACGTTCCCAGCGTTTTTTATTACACCAAAATGTTGTATTTTGACATGCAGGCCGTCTGTGTCCAGTATAATTATCTCAACTATTGGATGGATTTAATTAGGTACTCATTATTTACCCAGTGAATACACAGGAAACTAGGCCTGTACATGTTAGCCTAAATTCAAAGTACCGGTAAATCTTTACAATAGCGTTACCAGAGGGAAACAGCAAGGATCACTCTCCAAAGACACTATGGGATAGCGTGAGAGAGAGGAGTTTGGGTAGGGTAGCGACATTCTTAGACAATTGTGAGTATATGATATATACTAAGACTGTACATATGCATTGTGATTCAGTTGCCCCTTCATTTTCACTTTTATGAAACTCTGTGTTTTGTATCATACTATCGACATTGTGATACTGTTTCTAGGATATTTTAGTGCAAGGTAGGTGTCAAAGTTAATTATCTCTAGGGTCAGTCATTAGGCTAAAGCAGGGAGATGCACTATCACCTTTACTTTTTAACTTTGCTCTAGAATATGCCATTAGGAATGTTCAGGATAACAGAGAGGGTTTGGAATTGAACGGGTTACATCTGCTTCTTGTCTATGCGGATGACGTGAATATGTTAGGAGAAAATCCATAAACGATTAGGGAAAACACGGGAATTTTACTGGAAGCAAGTAAAGAGATAGGTTTGGAAGTAAATCCCGAAAAGACAAAGTATATGATTATGTCTCGTAACCAGAATATTGTACGAAATGGAAATACAGTATAAAAATTGGAAGTTTATCCTTTGAAGAGGTGGAAAAATTCAAATATCTGGGAGCAACAGTAACAAATATAAATGAACTTGGGAGGAAATTAAACACAGAATAAATATGGGAAATGCGTGTTATTATTCGGTTGAGAAGCTTTTATCATCCAGTCTGCTGTCAAAAAATCTGAAAGTTAGAATTTATAAAACAGTTATATTACCGGTTGTTCTTTATGGTTGTGAAACTTGGACTCTCACTTTGAGAGAGGAACAGAGATTAAGGATGTTTGAGAATAAGGTGCTTAGGAAAATATTTGGGGCTAAGAGGGATGAAGTTACAGGAAAATGGAGAAAGTTACACAACACAGAACTGCACGCATTGTATTCTTCACCTGACATAATTAGGAACATTAAATCCAGACGTTTGAGATGGGCAGGGCATGTAGCACGTATGGGCGAATCTAGAAATGCATATAGAGTGTTAGTTGGGAGGCCGGAGGGAAAAAGACCTTTGGGGAGGCCGAGACGTAGATGGGAGGATAATATTAAAATGGATTTGAGGGAGGTGGGATATGATGATAGAGACTGGATTAATCTTGCTCAGGATAGGGACTGATGGCGGGCTTATGTGAGGGCGGCAATGAACCTCCGGGGTCCTTAAAAGCCAGTAAGTAAGGGTCAGTCATTATGATATTCTTACTGAAAATATACAACTGTGCAGTATATTTGATCGAACAGTCAAGGAACTTCATGACTATGTTGATAAATGAACACTTTCGTCCTTGTTTTCAAAATAATAATGAATGAAGTGCTTTTAATACTGTAGTTGATATTATAACCGAGCGGGCTAGCGTCATGGTAGAGGGCTGGTCTTGCATTCGGGAGGTCCGGGGTTCGATCCCAGTGCCGGCAATCCTAACTGAGGTTTTTCATGGTTTCCTCAGCGATTGTACCTCTTGAAAGTCCGGCCATGGATGGCGATCCTTCTCTTAATCCTTGCATATGTGTGAGTGAATGCTGTGTAATGTCTTAAATGTTTGTGTTGTATCGGAGGTGGCCCTGGCATTGAGCTGATCCGTCATCTGGGGAGGGCCCCCCATGTCCTTGTGTGATCAAAAAAGTATGTATGTGATCCAATAGATTAATTGTCTCTATCATCATATCCCACCTCCCTCAAATCCATTTTAATATTATCCTCCCACCTACGTCTCGGTCTCCTTAAAGGTCTTTTTCCTTCCGGCCTCCCAACTAACACTATATGCATTTCTGGATTCGCCCATACGTGCTACATGCCCTGCCCATCTCAAACGTCTGGATTTTATGTTCCTAATTGTGTCAGGTGAAGAATACAATGCGTGCAGTTCTGCGTTGTGTAACTTTCTCCATTCTCCTGTAACTTCATTCCTCTTAGCCCCAAATATTTTCCTAAGCACCTTATTCTCAAACACCCTTAACCTATGTTCCTCTCTCAAAGTGAGAGTCCAAGTTTCACAACCATAAAGAACAGCCGGTAATATAACTGTTTTATAAATTCTAACTTTAAAATTTTTTGACAGCAGACTGGATGATAAAAGCTTCTCAACCGAATAATAACACGCATTTCCCATATTTATTGTGTGTTTAATTTCCTCCCGAGTATCATTTATATTTGTTACTGTTGCTCCAAGATATTTGAACTTCTCCACCTCTTCAAAAGATAAATTTCCAACTTTTATATTTCCATTTCGTACAATATTCTCGTCACGAGACATAATCGTATTATAAGTTCATATTAAATTATTATAGGCCTATCATATTAAAGTTCATATTATACAGATAAATTTAATTTGAATAATGAACTATGTTTATTGCTGCAACTCTCTGGATAGCATGCATGCACTTCCCTATGCAGCGGTCCATGGCTCGAGTGGACAGGGTGTTTGTCTCTTGACTTGTGATTGTCCTGTCATGTTTCAAAGCTCTCTTGCATCACGCTGATCCCACTGTTAGAGGGGCCTATAATGTGAATTATGTCTAATGTTGATCGAATGAGTCCACACCTGTGGAGTAACGGTCAGCGCGTCTGGCCGCGAAACCAGGTGGCCCGGGTTCGAATCCTGGTCAGGGCAAGTTACCTGTTTGAGGGTTTTCCCTCAACCCAGTACGAGCAAATACTGGGTAACTTTCGGTGCTGGACCCCGGATTCATTTCACCGGCATTATCATCTTCATTTCATTCAGACGCTAAATAACCTAGATATTGATACAGCGTCGTAAAATCCCCCTCCCCCTTGTATGACACAGTGGCTTGCAAGATAGCGTAACTTCGAAGGTAAAAGAAAGAAAGAATTATGTTTATTTATCTACAACTGTAACGTAATAGGGTCTTATCCCATTCATTTCAAGTTGGATAAGAAGTTCATTAGGTACCACACTCGTTTTTCTTATCCCACTCGTTTTCAGGAATGAATAATAGCCATCAAATATGTACTTACTGATGTCCACATTCTTTTTTATGTAAAGCATGGTACGTAGGCTATCATGGGATAATACGGCCATAAAGATGAAGGTTTACAAACATTAGATAAGTTACTGGAAATATGCTAGAAGCACAGTCTAATATAGCCTATACAGTCACGAAGCTTGAGTTGTGAAGGTACTAGCACAGTCTAGTATATAGGCTACAGTCACGAAGCTCAATATGTAGGGAATATGCATCCATAGATAGTTGCTGACCACTAGGATCGCTACTATCGCTCATTACAGACAATGCGAAATAGTACCGGCACAGTCTATTGTTCCTAGTACCCTCAGCAACTCAAGTTTCGTGACTATATACTAGACTGTGGTACTACTCGTTGTATAATACTCGTGGAATAGAGAAATTTCTAATGTCTGTTATTTAAAGCTTTCTAATCCAATGCACCGGTTTCTTCAAGAACTAGGTATCATCATTGCTTGATGACAGAAGGAAATTCAGCCTTCGAAATGTTATTTATGGCAACTAAAATAACTTTAAAAAAACCACCGACGTAGTTCAGTCGGCAAAAGCCACAGGCGTAGCTCAGTCGGCTAAGGCTCTTACCTGCTGGTCCGGGGTTGCGCTCGGACGCGAGTTTGATTCCCGCTTGGGTTTTCCCAAGGTTTCCCCAACCGTAAAGCGAATGTCAGATAATCTATGGCGAATCCTCGGCATCATCTCGCCAAATACCTTCTCGGTATCACCAATTCTATCGATGCTAAATAGCCCCGCAGTTGATACAGCATCGTTAAATAACCAAGTAAAAAAAAACTAAAAAAAAGTATGACCAGTTGCTTTATTCATGTAACAAAACTTCCAACTTTTTCATAAAGTATTTTCTAATTAACATCTGTTTAAAAACAGTAATTGGGACGTCATTTAATTTGTTCCAGATCAGTTGTCCACAATTATTTTAACACCATAGAGTGTCAGGGATTTTTCATTGTGATGCATTATAACAGCGAACTTAGATGATAGGTAGCCAGACAGGAAATTAAAGAATTCAAAATGTATTATCTCATCACGAACTCTCTATTAATGCAGGAAAGGGTTCCTCCATGCGGAAAGTCAAGCTTCCTGATTACAAAATTTTAAAAAAAGTTTAAGGCCCGATTGTATAAACCATTTAATCTTAGATCAGAGGTTAAATTGATCCTTGTTTCAGCTGAACTTGGAATTTTGTGTTGTATAAAGTCTAATCTGAGATTAATTTGTCTCAAACTAAAGTCAACTTTGACTGAAGAAATTTCTCCGATTAAGTTAGATGATCCAAGTTCAGTTATTTCTTTTCTGTTTGAAATATACGAGTGACAGATTGTGCAAATAAAATATCCATTATTATTAATATTAATAGATATGTTAGGTACATTTATATATATTTCTTTCAATTTCTTGCCTTAATACACAAACAATCTTATATTTTATAAGGCTCTATCGTGTTCAGCATTATCAAATAACATAACCTATAATTATATTATGTTTATAACAACCATTAATTATTAATGGATATGATAGGTACATTCATAAATGTTCAATTAACTGTATTACTAAACGAAAATTGTCGTTTTATAAAGCTTTATTATGTTTAGCAGTATCAAACACCATAACATGATAACAACTTGGAGAACAGTCAGCCTTCTTCTTATTGTCCGCCATTATTTACATTACACAAAAAAAAAAACAGTGTCTGCAACAGAGTGTATGGAAAGTCGCCAAAAAGTAGTTGCAAAGTCGCTAGATTTCTCATTATCAACAAAGAAAGCTTACATTTTGTCACTATGGGGTGCTAAAAAGGTCACTAAATCCCTATTTAAGCAATATAAAAGTTAAAAGAAATTGTTGTTGAAAAAGAGTTAAAGTCGCTAGATTGGCAACACTGAACAAACCTGTATAACATGGTCCGCGCATCACGTATTTCACCTGTTTATGCGATGTTGCCAAATCCTTTTCACGTGAACTTAGATTGCATTTGAACCAAGGTAATTTGATCGCAGAAAAGTTTTATACAATAGAAGAAGTGTCTGAACTCGGTTCACTTTTCGATCTTCGATCAAAGTTGATCTTTAGTCAGGGAGTTTTATACAATTGGGCCTAATTGTATTACGGTAACATGTTAATGTGGTCATATAATATTGCATTTTTATTCTAAAGTTGAAAAAATTAAGAAGACGCATTACATTCCATTTTAATAAAATATTAAGGCACATTCACAATGAAAATTAAACATAACCGTAACATAAACACAGAAGTTTGCTCCCAGGCTACCAAATGGGATCATTCACAATGATTCACATAAGCATTGACATAAACATTACCGTAAGACGTTAACATGAAAGTTTGCAAACTCCAAACTTTCATGCTTATGCTTACGTGATTTGCAAACAGAACACAATCGTGGAGCGCTGAAGTATACGACAGAATATGAGAAAATGGCGTCGTTGTTATGTTTCCATGGTTACCAAGTATGTTTGCTGTTATGTTTATGTTCCCATCGTGGATGATGGTATGACTTCTTGATTTTACTGTTACTCTTTCTAGTTTTAACAGCAACGATTTATTGCATTCAGTTGATGACAAATTCTTACAGACACCAAATCAATAATTGATTTATACAAAGTGCAGTCAATATACTGTATTTCCGAACTGCACTTGTATTTGAAGGGTTTAGAGCCATAGGGCCAAGCGCCATTTATTAAAAACGGAGAAAGCAAGGGTTAAAGTTAAGTGAATACCATAATTTAATGAAGATTGACATATCATTTAGTTTTAATGTGTATACTTTATATTACTTGCTGTATGTTTCCATTGAATTATGATTACTTCATTTTAACCCTTGTTTTCTAAGATTTTAGTAAATGGCGCTTGGCCCACTATGGTTCTGAGCCCTTCATTTATTGTACTGTTAAACATACATGCACGTGTCACTGAAGATCATTGCTTCCATGCCTGTTGAGTCAATCTATCAAACAGAATCAGGTTATTTTCAAGAACTGAGCTTCTACACGTGATTTTGTGCAAACATGTCCAGGACCTATTGAGATTTTTCCTGGAATCTCTACATACGCCTTATGGCCAGTCTTCTTCTCTGCCTTTGAAGTGATGCATTTAGTATAGATTCCAGGCGTTTCTATGGTTCTAGATAACTTGTTTTCTGTGTTCTCTGTGTTGCCTACATTCAGAGCAGTCTGAAAACTTGTTGATTGACCTTTGTATTGTGAAACTTAACCTCTTCAACGTTTGTTAAACTCGTTTCTCCTCGCCCCTCCTAAAATATCGTATAAGATAAGGAAGGTTTGTTTTGCAGACTATATATAAATCTCGATAAGTTGGCTTGTCTAATTGTCTATGTAAGATAAAACTGCAATCGTTTCTAGGTTTTTATCGCTATAAACAAGTTCTTGCGTTTACAAAGTAATTAAAAAAGCAGGTCATGAGTTTCTGCCATAATTGTTGTCTTCGCTATTTCCTCCACGCTGGGAATGAAGTTTTCATTTAGATATCGGCAGAATTAACCCTTTTCATGCTTCTTAAATACGTTTGATATCTTTATCAATTTATATTTTAACTGTTTGTTTAATATATATTTCCAGATTTAAGAAGTGTGGGTTGGTATGTAGAACTATGGATGTAATTGAAATATAAGAACTGAAATTTGTAACATTGTTTCAGAGCATATGACCCTGAAATTATGTAAAAATAAAAACAGTTTCGTGATAAGGCGCTTGACTGCGTGATAAAAGGCTAGAATGTAAAACAGTACTCTTTGACATGCATTTGTTATCCTTTCTTAAATTCTTTGTAGTCTATAGCAACGAGTTGAATAATATTTTTATGACAGACTACAGTCGCTAATCGCGATTACCGAAAATGTTGTGACGCACTAGGTCACGCTTGGTCCCGTCTGGTCAACAGCTGAATTACCATAGAGGAAACAATTTTCTCTATGTACATACGTCTATGTTTGTTTCCCTCCTGGACAACACCTGAAGTTCATACTTTCTTTTGATGTTTGTTCATTGTTTTTTTTTTCCTTTTTTTTTTTCTTTGTTGTTTTTTCCAGCTTGACATGGAAATTTATTTGTTAAAATTGTTATATGCTTTACAATGTAAACTGATACAATTTATATCGTGACTATTTAGCCGATATTATTTTGAAAAGAGATTTTATAACCTATAAAATTCATATCATGCTAAAAATTTATATTATTTTGTAATAAAACATTTTTAAAATCAACCCTAACCTCAATGATAGCACCGAAATGGAGACTGAAATTGAAAATCTGAAAAAGAAACCAGTTCCAGTTTGTAATCCATTATTTATTGAAATGAAACATCTTTCAGCATCCTTCTATTGCTCTCTATATATATGAAATATGAATAATTGATCTGTCATTTGTTAATATATTTCTTTTTACTTTTCTCACATCTGCATTAAATTTATGCACTACGTCTAATAGTAGCCAAATTCATTTTCGTTTCTAATTCATATGATACAATCACAGTCTACTATATACAGTCGCGAAGCTCAATATGTAGTAAAAATGCAAACAGGGGTAGTTGCCCACCACTAGGATCGCTACTATCGCCCCATCATCGCAGATCTCTCTCCTAGCAGCCGACAAAAATGTTACATTTTCGTTGTTGTGTTCTTTTGGAAAAATTAACACTTCCTTCCATTATTGAAATATTAAATGCATAAAGTTAATTTATTATTTTTAATGAAGTATATTAAATTCCACCATAAACTCGAAGATACCTGCAAGAAATAAGTTAATATAATTTTTGTTTGTGCAAAACGAACTGAAATTTACTATAATAGCTTCACTCATTCAAGATTATAGCGATAATTGACTATGAATTGAAACCAATAAATATTAATTTGCATTTCTCTTTACAACAACCATAATGGAAATATGAATTAATGGAGTAACTTACGTGTACCGGTACTTGTAGTGTAGGCTTACGTAGTTAACAAAATGGGATGAGGTTAAGCAATAATAATCACACCAGAATTGGAAATAAAACGTGATCAATACATTTTATTGTAACAGACTTTTTCTACGTCTCTAGTTAAAGCAACAAATAAAAATAACAACAAAATTAACAGCTATAATTAAAAACATATCCTTTGAAGAAAAAATTAGGCCTAAGCAATAATAATCCCACCAGAATTGAAAATAAAACGTGATCAGTAAAGTTCATTAAAACAAACTTAATTTTTCTACGTGTTTAGTAAAATAACACATAAAAATAATAACAAAATTAATAGCTACAATTAAAAATATATCCTCTGAAAAAAAAAGTAGGCCTAACCTTTATTTCTCTGGAAATTTAGCAGCCTAAGTGACAGAACTTTGACCGGTATCTAATGTCCTTTCGGTTAGACTGAAACATTTCATTATGAAATTTAAAGATATAATGTATTCTAACAGTCACAAGGAACTTCAAATTAACAGTTTTGTTTCTGCACAGCATTCTTGTGGAAACCCAGGAACCTTTCTGAATCTTTCGGAAATCGGAAAAAGGATAACTCTGGCCTCTTTCTCTTACTGTTGCTACAATTTATAGCACTACAAACGTCTCCTCGTTGTCCCATATTATTATTCCAAATATTATATTTTAGCCATTAACATTTTCATTATAACCAATAACGAACATTTCACAAGCATCAATGTGAAATACGCAACGAGCTAGCACTCGATAGAAATACGACACAGTCCAAAGTCGACCATGGACAGTCTATTGTTTCTAGTTGCCAACCGCTTGGAGCGCTTTATCACGAGATTTGCAAAAAAAAACACCTCAAGCTTCGCGACTGTATATAGTAGACTGTGATACAATGGAAGGGGTAACAAAATTCCACAGCAGAAGCTATCACGACTACCTAAATAATATAAATCAAGATAATTCGAAACCAAAGATTACTAAAATGTTACTTTCGTCCACTGGGCCGTGCCTCAGCGCAATTATCTTGTTCTGGGAACAGGATTAAGCTCCTGATAGCGATCGGGACGGTGACACACTACAACCCCAATCGCGATTAGGTTGATAATCGCGATTAGTGACTGTAGTGTGTCACCAGTATTAGATACAGAAATTAAAAGTCTGAATAATTTCCATACAGGGCTTAAAGTTTATGTCATGGTTTATTTAGGAATCAGTGTTTACATTTATATTGCGTTTTCTTATTCAGCATTCAGTATTACTTCGCGGTGATGGTTGAATTCATCAAACTTTACATCAAAATAGAATCGCAATCCGTTTGCAGACTGACCTCCCATGAACAGAAGTGGGCGGCCGAATCCCACTCATCTCTGGCTGTAATTGGAAGATTTATGGCGTGTAATTATAATTCATATGTATACATACGGAGGACGTGTACAAAACACGTAGCTGCAGAATCACGCGTAGTATTTGAGAAGCTGAAATCATACTCTTTTGTGCTGTATATATTATTTTGTCAGTACACACATTCTAGACTTACACTCATGCCACAGTTTGTGAACTTCCGTGTGTTTATAGTAACTTAATCTACACGGTATTTTCCTTTCTTCTAAACTTTTTTTATCAATTTACACGATATTACTACTACTACTGATGCCGCTGCTCAAATCTGGCTTCCAGGTTTGCATAATATACGCCTCAGTTCGTTAACATGAAACCACAATTAAAAGTTGCACAGTATAGTGTACACTTAAAGTTGGGTCATTGACGTCTTGTCAACCCACTTGAGGTATGTGGATATAAAGGGAATAATTGGTCCGGGATCTGGTACAGTTCCTGGATAGCTTAGTGGTAAAGCGGCGTTGGCGCGCTTAGCCAAAGGTCCCGGGTTCGATACCCGATCCCGGAACAATTTTTCCCTTTAAAATTATACTACTGCTGCTCCTGCTAATACTACTACTACTACTACCGCCACCGCTACTTACTTACAAATGGCTTTTAAGGGACCCGCAGGTTCATTGCCGCCCTAACATAAGCTCGCCATCGGTCCCTATCTTGTGCAAGATTAATCCAGTCTCTATCATCATATCCTCTTCCCCTCAGATCCATTTTAATATTATCCTCCCATCTACGTCTCGGCCTCCCTAAAGATCTTTCTCCCTCTGGTCTCCCAACTAACACTCTATATGCATTTCTGGATCCGCCCATACCTGCTACATGCCCTGTCCATCTCAAACGTCTGGATTTAATGTTCCTAATTATGTCAGGTGAAGAATACAATGCGTGCAGTTCTGCGTTGTGTAACTTTCTCCATTCTCCTGTAACTTCATCCCTCTTAGCCCATAATATTTTCCTAAGAACCTTATTCTCAAACACCCAACAATATTTTTTTTTAAGTTAGCAAAACCGCCTAGAAAGAATGTCATCAGACATACTATTTTTGTCACCCTGCTGATAAACATGTATATCGCCCGAGGAGAAGATAGACACAATCTCGTAACAGGGCAGTAGTGGCCCATTCTTGACGCGGAAGAAAAACAAGACGAAATGGTCCGTCATATTATTAGGCCATTTAAAAATTACAATTTTTATTCGTAAAAATTTAAGAAAACAATATGAAAGCAAATTATTTTTCTCTAACGTTTGAGTGTATATACTGGCCTAGTACTAATTTTGTATGAGATGAACGTAATTCGCAATTCGTTTGTTAAATTATCATGTTTTCAATGAAAGCTGCAAACTGCTGCTAACAGATTTTGGCTATTATGTTCTAAGTCTGAGCTATTTATCACTGTTAATTGGTCAGTATATGTGTGAACAGATTTCAGTGTTTTGCTTGAGCACTGGTTAAAATTCGACTTGTTTCGTACTGCCCTTCAGAAGCGGCATAAGCTTGTCGAGATATACCTGAGCCTTCTAAAACGCATGCGCCGATCTGAAGTGTTTATATGCCCCGCCTGAACTTCGTCCCTTAACATAACTTGATTACTAGAACAGGGAAGAGGTTATGTTCATTTTCTGCTTTTGAGTAGGGGAGACTATTGTACCTTTAAACACTTTTCACATTTTATTTTTTTTAATTTTGGGAAATGAAATTTGTTAAATAAAAAAATGCTTGAAATAATTATTGAAGATTCCTTTACAACTTCCTGTATGTATTTTCCTGTTTTACAGATCTATTAATGATGGAAAAAATAAAATGAAGGGATATGTAATGTGTTCAAAGGTACAACAGGATCATGTACCTTGGAACATACCCTCTTGTAAGTTGGAACACATGGAATATAGGCGGGAATATAGCTGTAAAAACTGACAATCATATTTAAAATGTATTTGCAATCATAAACCAGAGCAGGCTTCTCTGATTGAGATTTTATTTCCTGGAGAAGCAATAACTGCTTCAACACCTTTCTTCAAGGCGTCCGAATCAATTGGGGACCTCTTAACTCCAGACTTACTTCGTGACATCACCTTAAAATAAAAGAAAAACAAAAACCGATAGTATCGTGTAATTTGGAACATGTTCCATGGTACAAGAGTTTTGTGTTCAAAGGTGCAAGATGGTGCACGTTTAAACAAATATGGCTCCGAAAACTAAGAGTGTCAAATAAATCATGGAAATTAAAATATGTTATAACCAGGGAACGGATTTATATGGACTAAAAATATATGAAATATGTAAATATATATGTAGTTATTTTTACCAAAATATGGAATTAAATATGGATTTTTACCAAAATATGGAATTAAATATGGACTTAAAATTATAAAAAAATGACTATGTACGTTAAATATTGGTACATTTTAATCAAACTAAACAAAAAATATAATGGACGTACCTTATCTTCCAATGTAGTTTCAACAAAACACAATTTTTATTGTCTGTTACCATAACAATAGGTTACAAACATTTCTTTCAAGTGCTGAAAAGTGAATCTTCTTCTATTGTCTCTGAGGATAGATTTATACTGACTAAAAGAGCGTTCGACGTCACAAGAAGTAACTGGTACATAATTCAATTTCACAATGTCTGCTGGGGATAAGTCCAAGTTAATCTTCACTGTTGATTCACCACTCATCACAGCAACAACCTTTTGTAGTTCTTCATATCCAGGGTTTTTTGAAAGTACAGTGTCCACCTTAGCTCTTACTGCATCTGCAACTTTACCTCTACCACGATTCAGTTGTTCCACAGTACTATTTATAATTTCAAAACTTTCAGATAGTGAAAGGTGCCTATTTTGGAGACTTTTGAGCGTTTTTATGATGCATGAAAATGTATGCTGAATGTGAGCTAAGTCATTCTTCACACTTATGTCACAGGTAACTGTTTTCGCAGTATCAATTGAGACTGCATCTTCAGAGTCCAATGCAAGGAGAACATTGTTAATAGAGTCTATATGTTCGGCATAATATTCAACTGCTTCTAGCCATGTACCCCATCTAGTTAAAATTGGCTTTGGTGGCAATGGAATTTCAGGGTACATTTCTTTCAACACGTTAACTCTACTGGGAGCTTTGAGAAATACTTTTTTCACTGATGAAATCAACAAATCTACTTTAGGGAAATTGTCTCTGACCACTTCTGCCACACGATGAAATGCATGCGCCACACAAGTAAAATGAGTCAATTTAGGATATACAACAGATAATGCTTGTCCAGCTTTGACCATATAAGGGGCAGCATCGCTAATAAAGAATAACACATTATCGTACATAATACCCTTTGGCCACAGGATACCCATAGCTTCGTTGAACAGTTTAACTATAGTTTTGTTATTGCACTTTTCTAGAACATCACAATGTAAAAGAATTCGTTCAGAATATTGTTCACTTAACAAACCGATAACTACATTACCAACAAGTCTACCTTCTTTGTCGGGAGTCTCATCAATGGAAACCCAAATTGAACTATCTTTAATTTCATCTCTTATCTTCTGTATTGTCTCATCGTAGATGGATGGAGCATACGTCTTCCTAAGTGTTGACTCATCCGGGATTGTATGTTGAGTATATTTTTCAAGGAATTCCCTGAAGACCTTATTCTTTAGTTTGTAGAGAGGAATATCAGCAGAGATGAGAGAACGGCACAGGTCGATGTTAAACTCAGATCTTACATTCGATGTTGTTGGTTGTGTTAAAAACAATTGTCTCTGCTTGGAATTTAGTTGTTTGTTGGCCTGATGTTTACTAGTTGTAATGTGTTGTTGCACCAGGAACTTTTGTGTAGATGATACTGCACACTGACACAAATTACAAAATAATATTTTATTGTCAGTTGATAAACCATCTTCTTTAAATTCTGAAATGTAACTTGTTAGTTTTGATTTTAAATTGACTGAATGACGTACTTTTGGCATATTTACCGTCTTTATAGTATGATTTACAAAACTGAACCTATGTGTACTCTGACTGGCATTTAACTGTTGAGCTGCACAACTGAAGTCTGTTAAAAATTTTAAATTAAATTAATACAGTTTTGTAACTTACTTTCCCATTGTTGATAGGACTGCTAATTTTCAAATAACTCTGATGTTAAAGGGATTACTGAACATGTGTTTAAATCTCTATTGTTGAAATGTATTTTTAAAAGTTAATGGAATTTTGTTTTGTTTTATTGTTAAACCTAATATAATATGGACTGTTTTATATGAAATATGGAAAATATATGGAAATTAACGAAAATATGTACTAAACTCTAAAATATGGAAAAATATGGAAAATAAAAGTAGGATTTTTCAACCCTACACATTGTGAAACATAAAGATAATGCAAAATATAAATTATATTAGCTTTATAAGTAAATATGTATTTACATATAAATCCTTTCCCTGGTTATAACTCACCAGATGATGGGGAACACACCGCACTTGAAAGATATTAACAGATGCAATCTGGTTTTGTGTTAGAAAACATATATCAATGAACGAAGTGTTTACTTTTGGTACTAAAAAATAGTAATATACGTTACAAGAGCGGTATGTTGACGTTTTCATGGTCGAGGAAAAGATTGAAAAAGCGAAACGTAGTTGAGCTTTTTTAATTTCCGAGAACATGAAAGCAAACATACCGCTCGTGTATCGTACATTATTTTGTGCGAAGATCGTTTATTACATACCTGAAAGACGAATTTCTAATTAGTTGCAATGAAATCTCCATGTTGGTTTCTGTTTAATGACGGCAACTTCGAAAAACTTAATATCTTTCTTCAACATTGTTGCTATAAAATGTTTTCTGTGTTTACTATACTCCAGCAGGCCGTGATATACGTCTGTCTTTTTTTCCCCTCCAGTCTATAAATGCGAACTTAAAACAAACGGTAAGGTTATGTAATGATTTATTTTTCATTTTAATATTTTAACAATATTATTTATATAACATATTGCAGTAATAACATCCGCATCTGGAATCTAGTTGATTTTTTCACGGATTCCTTAATGTTACTTGTATCAGGAATGCAATAAGTTTCGTGGAGTAGTAGACTTTACTTAATTTTTGCAAATATTTAAAAACAATAATTAACATTGCAATTTAGGTGAAATTGCAGTGGTAAGTTTCCAATTTATAATTATTACTATGTTAAACGTCTCTAAAAATAATATGTTAAAAGCCTAAAGCAGTAAAATGAATGTCGCGCTTAAGCGGTAAGAAGAGGGAAATTGTTATATGTGTTACGTTGGGAATACTGAATGTGGTATTTCACACTTACCGCGTATTGATTCAGTGCGGAAAACAAGCAAATACGCACGATCTCGCACAAACTTCTTTTGTCTACGGAACTCACACTTTGCAATAAATCAAACCAAAACTACGACCAGAGCTACTTAGTGGCTTTCTCTACAATCTACTTCATTTTGAGTCCTCTAGGTAGCAGCAAAAAAAAAAAAAAAATGTTCAAAGGTACACTATGCTAAAGGTACAACAGTCTCCCCTACAATTGACAATTTAGGATATTGAGATATATTTCGCGCGTGGGAAAGACATAAATGCGCTACTGGACACAAATATACAGATTGCAGATTGAAATGGAGATAGGGTACATTTAAATGAATAGAAAACCTATATTACGTTTTGTGATTAAATTCACGATTAATTACAAAATTAAGTTGCAATTTCATCAGTCTACCAACATCACCGCTAACATACGCTTTTTTCTTCTCGTAATACAAATCATCGTTGTTCCTGCAGTAACTCCTATGTGACATATTTATCGATTTTCAGATTTTTGCTGAATTAAATAACTTAAATAGTGATACAGCAAATAATAAAGTCTCCTATATGTAATTATATTTCTTTCTTTCTCCTATAAACTACTGCCATAGAATGAATAAATGTATTTTTCCTCCTACTGAACAGTTTTATATTTTGCACGTAGGAGTTATTGCAGGAATAACGACGAAATGCAAGATGTCAACGAACTCATCTGTATGCCAAGATGAACTATCCTCAACCTCCCTCTCTGGCTACAACGTTGCAGACTGGTCTCATCGTTCAGTGGCTTCAAATTAGTGGTTTTTAAATTAAATTTACACGAAAACCGTCCACGCTATTGAAATACGCTAGATGAATAAATCATTCTTCATTAGATTTTCCTATCGATATGGACAAAAATCACCATGTGTGTAGGAGAAATTTGTGTAAAAATATTTTAAGTTTTTACCTTAAATGATTTTAGAGAAAAATATAGGCCTACCTGATTTATTAATTGTATTGTTAAATATAATAAGCTACCGGCGTAGCTCAGTCGGATGAGGCGCTTGCCTGCTGATCAACAGTTGCATTCAGGAGTGGGTTCGATTCCCGCTTGGGCTGATTACTGGTTGAGTTTTTTTCCCGGGGTTTTCCCGACCTAAGGCAAATGTCAGCTAATCTATAGGGAATCCTGGGCCTCATCTCGCCAAATACCATCTCGCTATCACCAATTTTAAACAAACGTAGTAGTTGATACAGCGTCGTTAAATAACCAACAAAAAATATAAATGTAATAACTCCAAAAGTAGTCATTTCCCATAACTATGGCCTTGGAACACAACTGTGGTCCACGATACAACCATTCAAATTTTGTACTCCATAACGTTCATATTAAACTGATTTGTTTAGTCTGTTGAGTAAAGAGTCTGCCTAATTTGTAATCAAAACACAGTTTTTCAGTATCCACCCGTTTTATCCGAGTTTTGTGTTATCCGAGATAGTCTTGATCCACATTAATTAGTCGACCTAGTTGACGAGTTGGTATAGCGCTGGCCTTCTATGCCCAAGGTTGCGGGTTCGATCCCGGACCAGGTCGATGGCATTTAAGTGTGCTTAAATGCTACAGGCTCATGTCAGTAGATATACTGGCATGTAAAAGAACTCCTGCGGGACAAAATTCCGGCACATCCGGCGACGCTGATATAACCTCTGCTGCTGCAGTAAAAAATTGTAGTATTAGGTTATTGCGAATTATTCTTAAGCCAAATATGTATAGTGTGTATTGTTATATTCAGACTTTATCTGGACAGTGGAACTTGTAGGTTGTATGATTCCAGAAAAATCTGGACATGAAGCAACTCTGTGGTTGCAAGTCAAAAGGTGATATACGTCAACTATATTATATCAAAAGATGACATGCATATCTCTCTAACCCGTTGTTATGAAACTGATTACTATGATTTTATACGGTGTCACAAACTTGAAATGCTCGCTCATAAAAAATTGCAAGAAATGACGTCAAGTTTGCCTTGGAACCACAGAACTCTACCCCGACGACTTGATCCGCTGTTCTAGTAGAGAAGATAGACCTAGATGGCCTGCAGTCAGTTTTGTGAGTGTAATGAAGTGCGTTATTATATTCATAGTTTAAGGATTAACGTACTAGTCCTTCAGGCAGTAGTAAATTCCTGGACCCATATTGCATGCAGCTTATTCCTTCTCTTATGTCGCTTACTAAAATTATCTCAACTTCTAATGACTGCAAAGTACATACTAAGTAGCTATTCATATTTCTAACAAAATGCTAATTGCAGCTGTTATACTTTGAACCATACGTTCATCTTGTGACTTCTGTGTTCAAGATAAAATTTAATTATTCTTCAAGATTCTTTAGCTGTCACCTTTGGTTCCGTGTCTGAAGACGTTTCACAGATTTCGTGTTATTCTTTTAAAAATAATACACATTTTCCACATGCGATTATATTCTTTTTTTTTTAGTTATTTAACGACGCTGCATCAGTTATTCATAGATTTCAAAAAGGCATATGACTCGGTTAAGAGAGAAGTTTTATATGGTATTCTTATTGAATTTGGTATTCCCAAGAAACTAGTTCGATTAATTAAAATGTGTCTCAGTGAAACGTATAGGTCAGTTTCTGTCAGATGCGTTTCCAATTCACTGTGGGCTAAAGCAAGGAGATGACTATCACCTTTACTTTTTAACTTTGCTTTAGAGTATGCCATTAGGAAAGTCCAGGATAACGGAGAGGGTTTGGAATTGAACGGGTTACATCAGCTGCTTGTCTATGCGGATGACGTGAATATGTTAGGAGAAAATCCTCAAACGATTAGGGAAAACAGGGGAATTTTACTGGAAGCAAGTAAAGAGATAGGTTTGGAAGTAAATCCCGAAAAGACAAAGTATATGATTATGACTCGTGACGGGAATATTATACGAAATGGAAATATAAAAATTGGAAATTTGTCTTTTGAAGAGGTGGAGAAGTTCAAATATCTTGCAGCAACAGTAACAAATATAAATGATACTCGGGAGGAAATTAAACACAGAATAAATATGGGAAATGCCTGTTATTATTCGGTTGAGAAGCTTTTATCATCCAGTCTGCTGTCAAAAAATCTGAAAGTTAGAATTTATAAAACAGTTATATTACCGGTTGTTCTTTATGGTTGTGAAACTTGGACTCTCACTTTGAGAGAGGAACATAGGTTAGGGGTGTTTGAGAATAAGGTGCTTAGGAAAATGTTTGGGGCTAAGAGGGATGAAGTTACAGGAGAATGGAGAAAGTTACACAACACAGAACTGCACGCATTGTATTCTTCACCTGACATAATTAGGAACATTAAATCCAGACGTTAGAGATGGGCAGGGCATGTAGCACGTATGGGCGAATCCAGAAGTGCATATAGAGTGTTAGTTGGGAGGTCGGAGGGAAAAAGACCTTTAGGGAGGCCGAGACGTAGATGGGAAGATAATATAAAAATGGATTTGAGGGAGGTGGGATATGATGATAGAGAATGGATTAATCTTGCTCAAGATAGGGACCAATGGCGGGCTTATGTGAGGGCGGCAATGAACCTGCGGATTCCTTAAAAGCCAGTAAGTAAGTATCAACTACTAGGTTATTTAGCGCCGATGAGATTGGTGATAGCGAGGTGGTATTTGGCGAAATGAGGCCGAGGATTCGCCATAGATTACCTGGCATTCACCTTATGGTTGGGGAAAACCTCGATTTTATTCTTAAGTTCGTGTTGTAATTTTACTCGAGTTCTGTTTCTTGATTTCCTTTTTGTTTCCCCCTTCTCTTTCCAATATTTTTATCGACCCACCATTTTCTTAATTTTTTTTTTTTTTTCGTTTTTAATTTTCATTTCATTTTATTTTCCGTTTAATTGTGACGGTGATGTTCAGGTACTGTCGCTTTATCTATTTTTAAGTAGTTTATTTTACGACGCCTTATCAACAGCTTAGGTTATTTAGCGTCTGAATGAGGTGAAGGTGATAATGCCGGTGAAATGAGTCCGGGGTCCAGCACCGAAAGTTACCCAGCATTTGCTTATACTGGGTTGAGGGAAAACCCCGGAAGAAACCTCAACCAGGTAACTTGCCCCGACCGGAAATCGAACCCGGGCCACTTGGTTTCGCGGCCAGACGCGCTAACCGTTACTCCACAGGTGTGGACCTGTCGCTTTATAACCTTAAAGAATAAAAAGCTTGCTTTTCTTGAATTTCTGCCTGAAATTATTTTGCTAACATGTAGCGAATTACAAATTGAAAACACGGGTGCATTCAGAATGTTTACCTCTTGGCAAATAAAACGACAGTCCTTTACTCTACTTCATGGATTTAGTATGCAAATGAGGGAGAGCTGTCGAAACGTGACGCGTGCCCCTGGAGAGTTAAAACAACTTGTTTGTTTTAAATTATCTTTGCTGAGTCGTGACCTTCAGCTGCTAACAAGCCTGTTTAACTTGCATAAAACGTACACTTACATTATGTGACGTAACATACTTCTGTGTTAAATATCCTAACACATTCATACCTCTATGAGAGTCATTCATGACGACGTCCATTTCCTGTTTCGTAAAGCCTGGTTTCCAAATGTGATTTGTAGAACAAACTCCTCATGCATCTTAATAGAACGTTTGTTTTAAATTCGGTAATTGTTAAACACAGGCACGCCATTTCGGGTGAATGTTACTTATTTCCTGACCTCCACCACTAAGAGCACCAGTCCTTATATACTCGTCAGTCGAGGCCTACTGACAAATAAAAGGAATTGACAATAGATATCTCAGTCATGACAATCTCATAAAATATCCTATCAATTGAATAATCGATCTTGCTACGTACAACATAATTATATTATATTATTACCCATTTCAGCGAGCACTGACGACCACTGCAAAATACGATAATTTGGTCCAGGGAGCATTCTCTTTTGGCACAAGGATGATTTATGTAACATGTTTCTAAATTAGTCTTTTAAATACCGGTACATTCTTTAATAAATCACTGAAAAAAAAATGTGAATATAGGATGTGGAGTGAGTACGAAATTATTATTATTTTATTTTTTTGGCGTAAATAACGGCAAATAAAAACTAACATGCCACATAACATTATTTTAAGAAATACAGGAAACAAGCATGAATAATATTCACCATTCTGAATGATCTTGGGATACAAAAAAAAAAGTATGGAATATAAATTACATACAAATGTGCGTGTAATAAACAATAAGCAAACCATCTTCGATTAATCATTTCAAAACAACGTGAATATAGCGTGGATTGTGTAGGAAAATAATATCTTATATGTTGCTCCCAATGTGCATCATTGTTAACTTATGAAAACAAATGAAAATTAACATGACATATAAACACTATTTGAAGAAAGATAGGAGATATTAAGTAATATTCATCGTTCTTAATGATCTTTGGATGGAAAATAACAATGAAATATGTATAAAATAGAAATTACATACAGGTGAGCATATAAAAAACAGTAAGTAGAATCACATTTGATTAATAAGCTTAAATTACTCTAGGATTAGTGTAAGAGTGGTCTATATCTACATTGACCCCATTTCGCAGTGCTTCAGCAATAACATGTTTAGCAAGACTTCTGACTTCTGTTACATTCAAACAATTATAAAATACGATAATTTGGTCCAGGGAGCATCCGTTTTTTGTTGCAAAGATAATTCGTTTGGCGTGTTTCTTAATTGAAATTATGAAATGGCGTTCCTGTGCTTAACATTTAATCTTAATTCTTTCAGTATTCTCTCTAGATTGTACGCTTAAAAGCATTGGAAATTGAACCGTGTAGATGCATCTTTAGAAATATTTTTGCACGATAGTGTTTTTTTTTTTTCGTCGTTACAGCACTATTGGAAATTGATTTTATTGAATTCAGCGTTGCCAACCTAGATAAGTATGCTGAAATATTACAAATAACTGCTCTAGGGTTGTAATTAAAACTACTTCACCACACCTGTGGAGTAACGGTTAGCGCGTCTGGCCGCGAAACCAGGTGGCCCGGGTTCGATTCCCGGTCGGGGCAAGTTACCTGGTTGAGGTTTTTTCCGGTACATTTAGTATAAACTGTTGCTTCATCAATACTGATAAATATGTTCTTCTCACCCACATTTTCTCTAATTTTGTTTAGAACGTCTACATATATACAGGAGTTAAGTAGTTTTTACGAATATCTTGCCTAGTGTATTTTCGTAAAAGTTATCGAAAATGTACATTCTCTAATTTATTAAAAGGAATATTTGCACGCGCCATCATATCACACAAATCCCTGAAGAAAGTCTCATTCGGGCATCTTTGTACATTCGATGCAATCTTTTCACTGCGAGCCTGTCTTCTATGTTCTTCAGAACTGCAGTGCCGCTCCAAGTGCCATTCAGTAGCGGCTGGTGGTCAAAATAATGAGTGTGCTACAATCTCTATATCGGCCTACTGTATACACTTATATGCATTTATCTTAATTTGAGATTCGCCTAGTGACGAAATATGGAGTTCCTTCCTACTGCAGAACTTGTCAATAATTACCCTGGTGTTAAACGTTAAATCCCTCCATCCTGGACATTATACTCTTTAAGTTGGCAGTATTGCAAGAGCAGTGAGGCGATCCTGGGACATAGTGTTCCTTAAAAGCTTTTTTATGCGTTTCAAGCAAGAAAAACATCTTTCTGGCTCAGCAGTGGTCATTGGTGTTGTAACCAAAATATTTAACAACTTCGTTACTTCACAGAATGGATCCTGTGAATTGTTGGAGACTATGTTTTGTAACAACTGAACAGCCATCTATATTTCGGAAGTCGGATCTTCCGTATAGAACTCCAAGTTGTATCTTTAACATTCTTTTGTCCAGTACAGTATAGCTGTTGACAGCAACTTCAAGTTCGCGTTCAGGAAAATTATGCAAAAAATTATCAAAAAATTCGCTCTTTAACAATTTTGTTGCGTGTAGGTAGCTTAAAGATTGGAAACGATGAGTAGTTTCCTGAATTATACGGTTACATGCCTCCTTGGCATCAATTTTCTGGGATTCAATTTTCCGTCGCTTGCTGACTAATTCAGGAGGAACCTCAAAAAACTGGTAGATGGCAGCAGCAGTCGAACATTTGAATTACCAAATACATTGTACATAGTTCCGAGTTCCTCCACAAACAAGCATTCTTTCCTTACGCTTTACTTTTGCAATCTCCAAGCTGTGTTGTGCTGAAGCTGACTACAGCACTTCCCCGCGTAAAAATAGCCAATCAGAGCAGTTATTTCAGCTTCGCAGATGCGCATTAACTGTCTACATTCTCATGTAAGTTTTGAGTAGCACAACGAACCCCCTGAGGCACCAAAGAGCGAAGACTAAACACTCTATAACGCTTCATGAACATAACAACGGGAAATTGTCAAATGGCAGATCAAATACTTTGGTATTGCAAACACTTTATTTGAGCAAAAATTATCATTGTACTGTAGCACATAAGGACGGGCCGCCCCTGGTGCCATTTACCCGTAACTTGTACCTCTGAATTGCATAATTTACATACAATCCTTTCTCCGCGTAAACTGAAAGTATCACCCCTCCCCGAACTTACTTACAATATGTTTCAGTGTTTACGTTTTTGTTCTTCGTCATTATGACAAAGAAAAACGAAACTTTACACAACTGCTTCTTTGTACTGCACTGACACTACTGGGAAAGAAAACCATCTATAACTGAACGTTGTATTATTTTTCCTGTTTTGCTAGGAGGTGTAGGCCTATTACCAGCGTAGCCTATGACGCCTATTGATTCTTTATGCAACATCTGTATACAACTGGTATTGAAGACGTAATGTTTTGATTCTTTCGCATATAACTTGAATCCATGAAATCATCACAATGATCCTGACAATGGTCATGTTAGATTGGTAAAGGTACGGTCACACGTCGCTAATTTTGCTGCGCAACTTTTGTACTGCAGCGCTGCAAAAGTAGCGACGTGTGACCGTACCTTAAGTGCCTATTAGAATTTTAGAACACACGAGTCGGCCTCGGTAGCGTAGTTGATATAGCGTTGGTCTTCTGTGCTCGAGGTTGCGGGTTCGATCCCGTCCCAGGTCGATGGGATTTAAGTGTATTTAAATGCGACAGGCTCATGTCAGTGGATTTACTGACATGTAAAAACTCCTGCGGGACAAAATTCCGGCACACTGGTGACGCTCATATAACCTCTGCAGTTGTGAGCGTCGTTAAATAAACCATAATTTTTTAGAACACACGAGGCATCTACATTGTCACCTTGTGTACAAGAAATACTGTTTCCATTCTTTCTTAAACACACGTTTCCGAACAGACGTTGAAGGTTTTGAGAAAGAAGCAAACTAAATCTAAGCAGGTAACCTGTCACCGATAGTTGCTTGTGTACTGGGGTTGTAGGGGAGTTTGATGACAGGGTGGGAGTGAAGCAAAGGCAGTTTACTTCGCTGCCCCTGGGACGTCACTATTGCTAGTGATCACGATTACATTTCGTAGACTAATTAGAGCCAGCGGTTCCCAAAGTGTGCTCCGCGAATGATTCTCAGGGGCTCCGTCCGCGGAAGTTATGAAGATGACAAAAATTGCTAATTCCATATAGTCTCTAGCGGGGAAAACGGAAACTACTTCCATCAAGCGAAAAATATTTCCTTAGAAAGTAGTTTGCGGTCTTCTTGCTACATGGTAGCATTAATATTAGATCTACTCGTCACTGGAACTATCTCGATCTTTCTTGCTTTCCAAGTACTCAATGATTCTAGAAATTTATTTTATTTTTTATATACCGGTCAGGGAGCGTTTGTTATTCGTGGTACGTGAAATCTACAATCTATTGACGTTACCTCAAAAAAAAAATATATATATATATATATATATATATATATATATATATATATATATACTGTATACCTGCATGTTAATTTGATAGATGTGTTAGCTAAACTTTCGTTGAACCGGAACTATGGCTTAAGACGGGCTCCCTAAGACCTGAGAGTGATTGGCCATCAACCAGTGCTCAGTCAAAGGGAGATAACAACAGCTATAACCTTACTTTCAAAGAAGATGGTGCGAATTCCTGGGAATTGTTCGAAATATGTTGAACATGATCCTGTCTCAGAGTCTGCGATGCCTAGTGTAGAGGTATTGAAAGTAACAAACGGAAATATTGTGATTTATATTTGGACATGGGATTCAATGAGTTTGCTGATGAACGTCTACAGTGTGTGATATGTAACAAAGTTTTTCCCAATATTTCTATGTTCTCTGCCAAGCTTAGACGGCATTTCTCAATTCAAAAATTCACAAATAAAACTGCAGACTACTTCGAAAGAAAAAGTGACGAACTCCATGCAGTTCAGACAAAATTTTACCTAGTGTAAAAACAAATAACGAGAAAGCACTGAAAACGTACTTGCTGAAACTCTTATGAAACCACTATTAGTGAAGTAGTGAAGTGCATGGTGGACGAGAAAACTGCAAACTTGATTTCCAGTGTGTCCTTATCAAATAACACTGCATAACCGAATTTAGAATCTATGAAAAAACGTAAAAAATATCATGATTTCCCGTATCAGTTAAACGAAATTTTCGTTACAATTTGAAAAATCCACGGCCTTTGCCGGATTATGTACGTTAATGATGTTTGTGCGGTATGAATTTTCAGGTTCTTTCATGAAATATTTTGTTCTGCAGCCATTGCCATCCTCTACAAGCGGTACTGAATTTTTTTTTTCTTCATTGAAAACTCGATACCGTGGGACAATTGCATTGACGTGTGCACAGATGGCGCAAAGGCCATGGTAGGTCCTGTTGCTGGCGCTGTTACAAGGATCAAAAAAGTTTTAAAAACTGAACAAGTAGTTACTGTGTACTACACTAACACGCCCTCGCAACTAAAAAATGCCAGCGTTTTTACAGCAGGTACTAGACAACGCCGTCAAAATTATCAACTTTGTTAAGGCACGACCTTCGCAGTGTAGGCTACATGAAATCCTGTGTGAAGATATGGGTAGTATACACAAGTCATTGTTAGTAATATTACACACAGAAGTGCGATGGTTATCGCGCGGTAAAGCGTTGTCCCGATTACATGAACTTCGAACGGAAGTTTCTTCACTTTTGAATTACCAGAACAGTTTGCTAGCAGATTATTTGAATGATCAGGAATGGTTGTACAAATTATGTTACTTGGCAGACATTTTTAAAAAATGAATTCAGCACATACATAGGGTAGAGTGGCATAAATCGCACCGCTCCCTAAATGGCACCTCTGCTATTTTAAGGGGAGTTGGTCATTATCGCATGCAAAATAATGGTAAAAATAGCCTCTCTTCAAGCAGTCATAAATATAATACTATTTATCACAGCTCTTTCATTTTTTAGTGATATATGTATACACATTAAGCTTTGAAATGAAAAAGAATGGTTACTCTAGAGTAAATCTTCATCCTTAAATTAATTTTTTTAATTAAGCACAATTTTTTTATAAATCCACTACATGTCTATAATTAGGTACATTCTATTCACTTATTATAGCACATATTGAATTGAAAATTTGACCACTTACTGCTAATAGATACTAAAACATACCCTACTAAAATTATTCATGTATCTATAATATTATGGGCATAGGGTTTATAGCAATCATCACCGTCAATAAATTAAAAAGGAATGGAAGATTAGTATAAGCCGTATGCCCATAATATTACAGATATTTTAATAATTTTAGTAGGGTATGTTTTAGTATTTATTAGCAGTAAGTGGCCAAAATTTTAATTCAATGTGTGCTATGATAAGTGAATAGAGTGTACCTAATCACAGGTATGTAGTGAATTTATACAAAAAATAAGATTAAATTCAAAAATTAATTTAAGGGTAAGATTTACACTAGATTAACCATTCTTCTTTCATTTTAAAGCTTAATGTGTATACATATATCACTAAAAAAAATGAAAGAACTGTGATAAATAGTATTACAATTCTGACCGCTTGAAGATAGGCTATTTTTACCATTACTTTGCATGCGATAACGTCCAATTCCCCTTAAAACAAGTTACTGTAGTAGTGTGGCATTTAGTGGTATTGTTACAATCTACTACATGAACTTCCACCATGTCACTTGATTTCTGCCACTTCTCTGTGTCAGCAGCGTGGTGATAGTGTATCTAATATAATCGCTCAGGTGGATGTATATTTAGCTAACATTTTGTAACTAACGGATTTGTATGCAAAGCAATCCATAAACTTAAGATGTTATTGGTTTAAGGAAATATTAAAGAACTTTTAACTTTGTACGATTTTCGAACATAGGCTAGAATGAAGGAAATAATAACTTATGACGTAGTTTCTCAATTCGCACCACTTTGTAGGTGCCTAATTCGCACCGGTGCGATATGAGCAACTGTAGCAATTCTAACCGTAAAAAAGAAGGCCCCAAAAACTTTAGCTGAACGAGGAATGCATCAGGAGGGTGCAATATCAAGCGGTGAGAAGGGCGTTAATACAACAAGTGTGTGTGTTGTACAAGCGCACCAGGTATTTTGTGCCACCTATGATAATTTATAAATGTCAAAGAGTGCTTCTACTGTTAGTGACTGGTAAATCCGACCCTAGAACTTGGAGAAGTTAGGGGTGAAACTTGCTCCCCACCCACCACACTCTTCAGTAGCGAGAGTCTTTCAGTCAGTTTATGGTTGTCAGGTGGTCAGATCCTCAGTCTTGCCTCCCTGCCTGCCTGTGTGTTGTACGTATTGAAAACATTTGGTCTGGTGATCTTTCGCTTTCGCGTTCTGTAATATATTACTAGCTCTTTAGTTTAGTTTTTGTTATAACAATTTAGTTTAGTTAGTGTGTTCTTCTTTATAATTGTTTCAAGTTTTTAGTTATAATAAATCTCGCCTTGAACTTACTCATTCGGTGTTAACATCCGACTCCCTCTGCCTAGTTTGAAAGCGGGAACCTGATTCCAATGCCAAGCCTGATTTGATAATTACTGATGATGACGCGTAATGAACTTCTTCGTTACTTTAGCCCTTTGTCCATTTCTTAATGATTCGAGGGAGTCTCGCTATCCTTCGGCAGGTCTTCGTTTTGTCTTGTTTTATCTCCGCCTTAACCGACTCAACAAGCCAACGAGATGAAGGGAATGACATATCTCAGGACCAACAGTAGTACCTATCTCTCACAATACAGAACCATCGTGGAGACGTTACAGGACAAGTGCAAGATCTACCGAGTCCTGTGGCATAGAGATAAACTTCACCCCACGTCAGGAATGGAACCACGGACTGCCTAGCTGGGAAGCACACGCTGTCGTAATTACGGATCGTACACTTCTTTCTTGTGGACATTTATTGCTAGCTATTTTCACAACGCGACTTCTTAAAAGTATTATTTTATTCTATTTTACAGCAAAGTGCTGGCTGGCACTTCCTCTTAATTTGCAGTTAGCTTATCGGAACAATTTTGAAATTACTGATGAGTGTGATTAACTCGCAATTTATTATAGAAGTATGTTAATTCATTTACAGCTGTTGAAAGGATTGCGACTGGATTGGCATAACGTTTTCCCGTTACTAATTAAACTACATCATAGCGAACTAGTATTTACTATTTAGCTGTAGTTATAGTCATTTTCAGAATACCCTCAGATCGCTTTAATGTGTATTTGCTATTTGATATTATATTACATTTAGGACACTGCAGTCCAAGTTTCCAATAATGTTTTATTACCATCCGTCACAAATGTTTGATGAAATAGTTAATTTCGGCGAACTAATGTACGTAGTAATTTACCAAGGGTCTTAGAAATCTTTCCAACTTATTTCCCTTCTGATCTTGTTGTCAGAAATATGCAATGTGAATTCGTCCCTTTCTTGCAATATGTCATTTTGGTTAATGTTTGAATTTCGGCATTTCTCGTGTGATTTAACTAAGTGTATCCAACCGTTCGTATAGGACTGTATTTTTAAACAGCGCCCTTTTTTGTTACAGAAAGTAACCAAGTAATATGTAATAGTAAATAAAATATTTGAACAGGTTAATGTGTTCAGTTAATGGGATGGCTGTTATCAAATACAGCTAAAACGGTTTCTGAGGCTAATATAATTAAGGCTAATGCACCATTATGATTCACCGGTAAGTAAAATGTTTTCTTTATCAATAGTAGCAGTAGCAGGGCAGTCCCTCCTCTACCCTCTACCTCTATTTGTCACGTGTTTGTTGACAGCGTGCGGACTGTTAGAAGTGGAGTGGGTGAAATTCGTTACAGGGCCGGATTTACCAGTCACCAACAATACATTATCAGCTGGTGCATCTCCAGGATCGTTAGTTGTTTGCTCTGAGTCAGGTTACATCAACAGTGAACTATTTGTCGAATAGCTGAAACATTTTATTTGCCACTAAAATCTGCCATAGAAAAAAAAATGCTGCTTCTTTATGTCCACCTCCATTCCAAAAAATTAGTAGCTGTTAGATTATCTCAGGAAAATGGTGTGCTCTTGCTTCAGCTTCCTCGTCATAATACTCATAGGCCCAGCCTTTAGATGTTTCTATCTTCAAGCCATTTCAGACAGCGTATATCAATAAGCAATTCTTCGGTGGCTTCGAGATAATCGTGGAGAAAAGGTGACGCAGTTCACAGTCTGAACTGCCTGGTGAAGCACATGGCAAATGTGTAACAAAAAAAAAAGCGCATTGAGGCAGTTTAAATGGTAGGTAATTTATGCTCTGTTTTTTCAATTTCATTTCGAGAAGCGTTATTCTCTTTCATTAATTTCAATAAATTTGTAATTTTCATTTATTACATTATTCATATTAAATATTGTTCAATATTAAAAGCTTTCCTTTATCCTATTCCCTGCAGTTAAAGAGGTGCGATTTAAGAAACCGCAGGTGCTATTTAGGAAACTAGTTGCCTAAATGGCACTACTGACAAGCGTTTCGAAAATGTTATTCTAATTTTAAAATATTAAATCAAATTCAAGGATTCTTTTTTAAATGAAAGGTAAATGTTCTGGGAATGTATTTCTGTAAAGAAATGTAGAAAATAAAAACTGTATTGTTCAATAAATATTATAAATGCTAAAGTGGTGCGATATAGGCAACCTTACCCTACAAGGTAAACGGAAGACTATATTCGATGCTGATGACGAGATTGTCGCACTAACGAAAAAGATAGCGTCCTACATAGAAAGCGTCGACAATAAGGATTTTACGTTTCTCATTGACTTCAAACTTGATAGAAGAAAATAACATAACAATTAATGTCTCATTCATAGCAATAATGAAAGAACACCTTGACAATTTGCTTCAAAATATGATTCATACTTTCCAAGGGACACTCAGGAATCGATTCTAAAGAAATATGAGTGGATTGTAGATCCATTTGCAGTGATGTCAAACCAGCAGCCCTCACTGCTTCAGATATGAGGTCCTTATAGACATGGTTTCGAACAGCCACTGTCAGGTATAATTTAAAAGCAAACCACTTCCCAAATTTTGGGTTAAGTTAGGGGAGGATCTCTTGATATTAAGTTCAAAAGCTAAATTTCTCTCACTGCCTTTTGGTACTGTGTACGACCTTTTCGAGGTACACGGCTACAGAAACAAAATGTCGAACTTGTTTGGACACAGAAGACGATATACGTCTTCAACTGACTTCTATGACACCGGACATTGACAAACTCTGTCGCAAGAAACAGGCACATTCTTCACATTAACTTCGAATGTACATGTAACATTGTAACATTTTTTAAATATCTTAACTACTTGTTAATATTATAATTTTGTAGGTTTAAATAAATTATATCCAGTACTTTTTTATTATTGTTTCCTTTATTACTATATATATATATACACATACATACATACATACATACATACATACATACATACATACATACATACATACATACATACATACATACAGGTTAATTTGTTAAACAGTGTTCTTCTAGACATAGTTTTTAAAAGTATTAACAATAGTATAGATTTTTTTTTAATTTGTAAACAGAAAAACAGAATAGGCTCCAAAATAGTGTTGCAAATGTATTTAAAACATTCAACAATGTTGATACGTTGTAAATAGTAAATTGAAGGAACATAGATTAATTTTATAAATAGTATACTTCTAAACATAGATTGTAAAAGAATTAACAATAGTATTCATTGTTTTTTTTTAATTTGTAAATAGAAAAACAGAATAGGCTCTAAAATAGTGATGTACAATGTATTTAAAAGATTCAACAGTACCATGTTGACACGTTGGAATTTAAATTTAAGGAATATAGGTTAATTTGTTAAATAGTATTCTTCTAAACATAGTTTTTTTTAAGTATTAGCAATAGTATAGATTTTTTTTTTAATTTGTAAATAGAAAAGGCTCTAAAATAGTGTTGTATAAAGTATTTAAAAGGTCCAACATAGCATAGATGTTAACACGTTGCAAATAGTAAATTTAGGGAAAGTAGGTTAATTTGTTAAATAGTATATTTCTAAACATAGTTTTTAAAATGATTAGCAATAGTATTGATTTTTTTATCTGTAAATAGAAAAGGAATAGGTACTAAAATAGTGTTGTACAAAGTATTTAACAGCTTCAACAGTAGCATAGGTGTTAACATGTTGTAAATAGTATATTTAGGAAAAGTAGAATAGGCTAGCAATAATGTGTATACATTGTATTCGGAAGAGTTAGCAATATTGTAATGTGTAGTCTATTAGCATGTAGTATTACATTTTTGTAATGGAACATGCTGGTAAACAAGGCTTAAAAAAATACATACATACATACATACATACATACATACATACATACATACATACATACATACATACATACATACATACATATTCACTTCCGTTTATGTATCGTGTGAAATATGCTTCATAGAACGTAGACATAAAACTAAAAAGTAAACATTTCTTGGGGCTCCACGACAAACTTTTGCTTTAAAAAGGGCTCCGTGGCTGAAAAAGTTTGGGAACCGCTGAATTAGACTGCTGGTGTGACTCGTTGCAGGATTGTCTCGGCAGTGCAGGCCTTGCTGTCGTGTGTGACGGGCTCCGTGGTCTGCATCTGGTCGTGCACCCGCAACTTCCTGCGCTCTTCCCACTTCATGTCAGAAGCGTACGCGTGGTTTGGGGCAGCTTACTTCTTCTACGACATCTGGTCGATGTACCGCGTGCACAGCAGCAGCCACGACTCCGAGGGGCACCACAACAGCCATGGCTCCCGCCTGGCTCGCCTCAAAGATTACCTCACCAAGCAGCCCGTCATTGTGCTGCACCACCTGTTCATTGGCTCGTTTGGCTTCTTAGTCATAGTGGTGAGCACTGCACATCTATCTCTGTGTGTAAATCGATAGAATTTGCTCGGAAAGTAATGCTAATTTTTATTAAAGTTTTTAGTCTGAAATAAAATAAATATGTTTTGCACTCAGGCATTATAAACAGTCTTTACTGTTAATGGGCTATTCCATATGAAATCGATCAGTAAAAAACCTCGCATTTTTTTAATACTCTAATTTTTTCCCTACTTATACAAGGTGCTAAGGACAGTGCATTTTCAAAAACATACTATCGAAAGTCAAACGGTTTTCGTACTATTGAGCGACAAATTTAGTGTATTTTATAAAAACAAGCCTCTTTCAGCGCTCAGAACTCTGGAACCATTTACTGCAGAACATTGAACGGGAGCTCATTTTGAAGCTGACATTTGGTAGGTTATGTTAAAGAGTAATCCTTATTTTTATTGTATACAGAGAGATAGATAATCTGACTTTACTTACTTTTAGGCTTTTTGCCAATTTGTAAAAATGTAAAAAAATATTGAGAAAAAACCTTGCATTATTAAGAGGGATTCGGCATTGTTTTCTTAGTGGCTCGGCAATAAGTTTCGAGGATATTAAATAAATTATTTTCACACGCCTAGACTTGAACGACGCAGTACCGCATGCACTGGCCGAGAGATGAAGATAAGCGAGCATTGGGCGTCATTTTACTCCTGTGTTTATGAAAACTTGTGATAAAGCTAGCCCAGCTATGCGCTACTAGACGAAACATCACGTGGTTTTCTCCTGGCCTTGGTTGTCTCGGCTAGCTCCCGTCTCACAGTCAGCTGGTTACTTCACGCGCGTACTATTTATTTTCTTTATTTGATATTTTCAATACTTTATCAACGGTGCACCAGTAAAAAATACGTGTTTATTTGTACTTTCAATGCGGAATCTAACCATATATTTTAAAAATATTTTTTCGGGGCAAAGGCGTCTTAATGAAGAAAAATCTAAATTTCTCCATTTCCATAAAAAGTAAGAAAAACTGTTTACATATCAATATAAACTTTAATTTCTCAGCATCAAAATAAACCATGATTTCGATCATTGGGTGAAAGGGTTTCGGAGCCACAACAGTTTAAAGTTGCTAATTTTATGAAAATACGATGAATTAAAATATGTTTAATTTAAACACTATGAAGTTCTGATGCCTCAAACTTTGCACAAAGCATTGTATCACAGTTGTCAACGGACAAAAAAAGTTTCATTGTATTTAAAAATTGCAAGGTCAATTTTCTCTATATTTCGGTCGATTTGAGATGGAACAGCCCATATATAGTCGCGACGCTGTTATTCCCGGCGTGACTCCTCCTCTTTGCTTACGTCTTAGGAAGTGAAGGCTCAATAAAGTCTAGGTAGGTAGTACCGTTCGCCGTTCCGGCAGCCAATCGCGTTGCAGGTCGGCTATATTTAAACGTGTGCGTCTTGTGATTCGCTCATGAAGACGTTATTCATTTCTTAAGGCTCGATAAATACTTAACATAATCGCCCGCCATTTTGGCTCTTTCGTTGGCGTTCGCAGAAAGCACACGAAGACGTAATTTGCTGCACAATTATTTGCTGAATTACAGTGCGTTTGAATTATTATCATAGGAGCTACGACATGATAATGTTTAACGGTGTGGCAAATAGATTCCTCGTATGGTAGCTCGGCAACGAAAGAACAAAAATGGCGAACGATACTACCTACCTAGACTTTATAGAGCCTTCACTTCCTAAGACGTAAGCAAAGAGGAGGAGTCACGCAGGGAATAACAGCGTCGCGACTATAGATGGAAGTACAGTTGCTCCATACAATTCAAATGAGTGCTATAACGTGACTTTTTATGCAGTAACTAGATGGCAGCATAGTGAAATTTATAAAAATTGTTGCCGTCATAGCCTATATGGATGAGCAATCTGTTATAATTATATGTGATCAGGGGTAATAGTTACTGTAACAAACCTTTCTCCTTGGTGAGACTTACGTCACGAGTATGAGGGATCGTCTTCGATGTTTATCAGTTGCCTAATAGACTTGATCACATACACAGAGTGTTCTGAAAAGAGGTTCCAATATTTAGAAAGCAGGTAGTATGCATCAAAACAAGGATTAAATGTTCTATAAACATGGGTCCTAAAATTAATATCTTCTGAGGAAAGAGCAAATGTTTACCATGACTGTGAGAGCAGTATATGAACTATTCCATCTCAAATCGACCGAAATATAGAGAAAATTGACCTTACAATTTCTAAGTACAATGAAACTTTTTTTGTACGCAGAGAACTGTAATACAATTTGTGCAAAGTTTGAGGCATCAGAACTTCATAGTGTTTAAATTAAACATATTTAAATTTATCGTATTTTCATAAAATTAGCAACTTTAAACTGTTGTAGCTCCGAAACTCTTTCACCCAATGATCAAAATCATGGTTTAGTTTGATGCTGAGAAATTAAAGTTTATATTCACATATAAACAGATTTTTCTTACTTTTATGGAAATGGAAAAATTTAGATTTTTCCTCATTAAGACAGCTTTGCCACCGAAAAAATATTTTAAAAATATATAGTTAGATTCCACATTGAAAGTACAAATAAACACACATTTTTTACTGATGATATGTTGATAAGAAAGTATTGAAAATATCAAATAAAGAAAATAAATAGTACGTGCGTGAACTAACCAGCTGACTGTCTGACTGTGAGATGGGAGCTAGCCGAGATAAGCAAGGCCAGGAGACAAACACGCGATGTTTCGTCTAGTAGCGCATAGTTGGGCTAGCTTTATCACAAGTTTTCATAAACACAGGAGTAAAATCACGCCCAACGCTCGCTTATCTTCAGCTCTCGGCCAGTGCGTGCGGTACTGCGCCGTTCAAGTCCAGGCGTATGAAAATAATCTATTTAATACTCTCGAAACTTATTGCCACACCACTAAGCAAAGAACCCCTCTTAATAATGCAAGGCTTTTTCTCAATATTTTTTTACATTTTTACAAATTGTCAAAAAGCTTAAAAGTAAGTAAAATCAGATTATCTGTCTCTCTGTGTACAATAAAAATAAGGATTACTTCTTAACATAACCTACCAAATGTCAGCTTCAAAATGAGCTCCCGTTCAATGTTCTGCAGCAAATGGTTCCAGAGTTCTGAGCGCTGAAAGAGGCTTGTTTTTATAAAATACGCTAAATTTGTCGCTCAATAGTACGAAAACCGTTTGACTTTCGATAGTATATTTTTGAAAATGCACTGTCCTCAGCACCTTGTATAAATGGGGAAAAAATTAGAGTATAAAAAAATGCGAGGTTTTTTACTGATCGATTTCATATGGAATAGCCCATATATCTTCCACTGTGAGCTCTTTGGCAAGAAACAAATGAGGAACAGAATGCGACTGTTTGTCACTACATATAAAGATGCATCTACACAGTATGTGATTTCTTCCTGTGGGGTTTCGTCAAGGACAATGTTTACATTTCTCCACTTCCAACGATGTTGCTGGAATTAAGAAGGTGCATTAACACCATTAACAGTCACAGAGGACTTGATTGAGAACGTTTGGCAAGAATGGCGTAACCACCTGGACATTTCAATGTCATGTTGGACATACATGGAATGCCTTTAAGATCAAACTTCATATGGTAAAATCATGTATTTCTGTTCTATACTAGTTTATACTGGGTGTTCAGTTCAAAGTGTGTCATGGCTCGCTGTATGCCATCATGTGGCTAGCCGATGAGCCTAGAGAATTCAATCTTCCTATACTTCCGCAGAGGTGTATAACCTATGAGGCAGAGAAGTTGCCTAGCAAGTACGGCATTCATTCTGAAGAGTACGTACCGATACGTACGGTAATGCCGGTAGTGGCAGGAATGTGAACTGTTTGGAAATACGTACTGTCGGGATATGGGGAGAGGGTTAAGACGATTACTTACGTATTTGTTGACATTAACTTCGACGGTCAACATGGACACGGAGCATTTGATTTGTGTTGTGGAATGTTACCGTACGCAACCGATGATAACAAATACCCTGCGTACGACTTGCTGGCGCAAAACACAGTTCGAAAGAGGTTATGGTAGCACACAGACCGTACAGACCGCCATCTGTTGCTACGACGTTCAAGTTATACTGCACACGTTCTGAAGTTCAGATTGAAGAACGCCTTAAATAATAGGCAACTTCTCTGACATATAAGCTGAAACTCACTTCAAATCGGTGACCCAACAACAGCGACGTCATGACACACTTTGAAATGAACACCCAGTAGTATTATAAAATCCAATAATTTGTGGACACCATGTATATTCTCTATGAAGGAGTAGTAAGGAAGGCAAGTTCGCAATACAGATATTCATTTTATGCTGCATAATCTACATCAATCTAACGTCGAAGAGTTTCTGCCATGGGAGAATTGAATAACATGTATTTATTTATCACTTTTAATGTTGACGAGACAGTTGCAATATACTGTGTTCAATGTCACTTGTATAAAATGTGACATTGATGTGATGCTTATCTTACATGACCTCCCCTTGACTTGAAGTGTTTCTGTTTGTTGATAATACCATGCTAAAGGTCTACAATTGATATTGCATTTCAGAATGCATTAAGTTCAAATTGTGTTCTAAAATTTTATTCGAAAAATATCCCCAGCATTGGGGCCAACTGTTACACTATCTTACAAGCAAATAATATTTTCTTCTTCTTCTTCTTCTTCTTCTTCTTCTTCTTCTTCTTCTTCTTCTTCTTCTTCTTCTACTGGCATGCAGCTCTTAAAGTTTAGCTAGTGCCTCCTTAACGATGACAGCCCATTCCTCTCTATTTTCTGCTTTCTTCCTCCATCTTCTAACTCCCATCCTTCGCAGGTCCTCCTCCAGACAGTCCAGCCACCTTAACCTCGGCCTTCCTCAGTATCTTCTCCCTCCTGGGTTTCCATAAAAAATCTTTTTAATCGTTCTGCCATCATCCATTCTGATCATATGTCCAGCCCATTCTATTCTTTTAGCTTTTATCTCTGTTACTATATTAGGACTCTTATACAGTTGATTTATCTCATTATTTGTCCTTATTCTCCATCCATCTTTATCTTTATTGGTCCATAAATTTTCCTCAATATCTTCCTTTCCCATCTTTCCAACTGGAGTTTTATTTCTTCCGTCTTAACCCAGGCTTCACATCTATATATAACTATAGGTTTTATTACTGTGTTGTAGATCTGTAATTTGGTTTGTTTTGACAGGTACCGTGTTTTTATTACTTTTGCCAAAGCAAAGAAACGTCTATTACCTGAACAATTCTCTCTTTTATATCTTTGCAACAGTCGTTATCATAGGTGGCCAGTGACCCTAAATACTTAAATGCTTCCACTTCCTTATAATTTACAGCATTTGCAAATCTATTCTTTCAGGTAAAGCTCCATGTAAAGCAGATTTGAATAATTTCAAGGGAAAAATTGTTCCGGGGACGGGTATCGATCCCGGGACCTCTGGTTGAACGTACCAGCGCTCTACCAACTGAGCTACCCGGGAACTCCACCCGACACCATCTCAACTTTTCCCTTTATATCCACACAACTCGCGTGCGCTGACGAAATGCCAGAGACCCACATCGAGTGCACACAATCTCTGTGTGACTTGGAATTGTGGTTTTCTGTTAACGTACACAGTGACGTATATATTATGCAAATCTAGTCTTTCAGGTAAAGCTCCCTGTAAAGCAGATTTGAATAATTTCAAGGGAAAAATTGTTCCGGGGACGGGTATCGATCCCGGGACCTCATTTACAGTATTTATTAATATTTCATTATTCAAGGTACCAGCCCTTGTTTTGGAGGTGTTCATATACATCGTTTTATTCATATTTACCTCTAAACCTAATTTCTTTGTTACATTCTCCATTTGTTCATTTGCCTCTTCCAGTACTGGTAAGGACCGCGCTATCATTACTAAATCATCTGCATATGCCAGATATTGTAAAGATCTATTCATGATGCTTCCCCCTGAATTAATCTGTATACTTCTTACTAACTTTTCCAAGGCCAAGTTAAATAATAAAGTTGACAAGGCATCCCCCTGTCTAAATCCACTCTTGGTTTCGAATCTCTCCGACATTCTTCCATTAAATTGTATCTGGTTATTTGTTTTCTGTAGTGTTATTTTGATTAAATTTATCAATTTCGAAGGGATGCCAAATTCCTCCATGACGTTAAATAATTGATTTCGCTTTATACTGTCATATGCCTGCTTGAAGTCTATAAAAAGCTGATGCAGTACTACATTATATTCATAAGTTTTCTCCAGTGTCTGCCTCAGTTGGAAGAGATGGTCTGTGGTGGATCGTGCCTTTCTAAAGCCACATTGATAGTCTCCCAAGATTTCTTCTGAATAATAATAATAATAACTGAAGGTTATTAATTGACATTGCTGGATTGTGTGTTGCAGTACCTGCGAGGTGGGCTGGGAGATTGCGTGTTTGGCTTCGTGTACCTCATGGAGCTCAGCACTCCATTTGTGTCATTCCGAGGGATCCTCAGCAAGCTGAAGGTGAGTCTTCAGTTGCATAGGCAGGAAATTCGTTGGAGTTTGCTATAAATTAACCCAGTACTGGTCGCTATGTGAGCATTTGGTAAGTATCAAATTCAAATGACAATTACACCAAAATGGAAGGGATTGCAAATTTGTCCCTCTCTAGCTGATTTCATAACTGTTACTGGGAGAATTTCTTTGAACAATACATGGTAGTCTATAGAGAAAATATTTCTCAGGCTAATACTCTGTTGTGATCAGGGTTGCCAGACGTCCTGGATTTTAATGGTGTGTCATGGATTGAGTTATATTTGTCCCAGAATGAAAAAAAAAAAAGCTCACTTCTATAAATTGTTTTTAAAATTTCTTCATTTTTCAAGACCCTGTCCAACCTATGTTCAGTGTCGTCATCAATGCCACCTGGTACCTTCTATCCAGTTGTATTGAAATAAAAACTATAATACTGTAGTATGTATTAGATATTATACTTACTTACTGGCTTCTAAGGAACCCGGAGGTTCATTGCCCCCTCACATAAGCCCGCCATTGGTCCCTATCCTGAGCAAGATTAATCCATTCTCTATCATCATATCCCACCTCCCTCAAATCCATTTTAATATTATCTTCCCATCTACGTCTTGGCCTCCCTAAAGATCTTTTTCCCTCCAGCCTCCCAACTAACACTCTATATGCATTTCTAGATTCACCCATACATTCCACATGCCCTGCCCATCTGAAACATCTGGATTTAATGTTCCTAATTATGTCAGGTGAAGAATACAATGCGTGCAGTTCTGTGTTGTGTAACTTTCTCCATTCTCCTGTAACTTCATCCCTCTTAGTCCCAAATATTTTCCTAAACACCTTATTCTCAAACACCCTTAACCTATATTCCTCTCTCAAAGTGAGAGTCCAAGTTTCACAACCATATACAACAACCGGTAATATAACTGTTTTATAAATTCTAACTTTCAGATTTTTTGACAGCAGACTGGATGATAAAAGCTTCTCCACCGAATAATAAGAGGCATTTCCCATATTTATTCTGTGTTTAATTTCCTCCCGAGTATCATTTATATTTGTTACTGTTGTTCCAAGATATTTGAACTTCTCCATCTCTTCAAAAGATAAATTTCCAATTTTTATATTTCCATTTCGTACAATATTCTCGTGACGAGACATAATCATATACTTTGAGTCATGGATAGCCGATGAGGGTGGTCTTCCAGCTTGGGGGTTGGGCGAAGGGCTAATAACCCATCACCATAAAAAAACAGCTTGTTACGAATCCTTCAACTAAGCGTCGGATGATGATGATTATTATTATTATTATTATTAACTGCTGTGATGTAAATAAATAAATAAATAAAAAAAAAACAAGGTTATGGAAACAGAAGAGAAATCAGTATTGGGAAATCTGTCAGAATTGTGCTGGTTCCAATTTCAACCAAGGAAACTCAATTTTCACCAAAATGTTACATAACACTTCTTCCACTAATCCTTCAAATCATACAATCTTTTCTTGGTACTTCAGATGAAGTCTTCGCAACTGTACGTCATCAATGGCCTGGTGATGCTAGTCACGTTCTTTTTCTGTCGTGTGGTGATGTTTCCCTATGTATGCTACCTGTACAGCAAACTAGTTGGATTGCCATATTTGGAGGTGAGTTTTATCTCTTGCTCGTAAGTTCTCACGTTAGGTTTGAATTAAACATAACTCTAAGTAATCAGAAAGTTTGATTTCTGTTACATATAGACACTTGTAAATTAAATTTGCCTTTTTATGCTGATGTTTTTGAGCATAATTAAGTAAGAAATCTCTAAGATAAAACTGCAAATTAATATTGTATTAAGACTCTCGATAGATGTGTAAATTCAGAATTATACTGTAACTACACTGCAAGAGTGAATTCGGCAAGCAGGTTTACATTAAGCTGTGTATAAATTTAGGAAGGAGGGAGAATTTTATTGACGTATTGTTCTGATAAGTCACTATGATAAAGTAAAATTTTGTTATCTGTTCTATCTATAACTTATCTTTTTATTGTTTAATAACAAGCTAACACACTTTGATGTAATATTGTGCAATGCAATTTGCGGAGAAGGGGAACAAACATTTTTGCCTTTACTGCATCTACAGGTCCCAGTATATAGGTTATTTTTTAACACATATACATGATTTCTAGTAATTTCCAAGTTTTACAGATACAAGTATTAGTTTTAAAATGTTCTGGATACAAATCATTTGTATATATGTATGTATGTATGTATGTGTATATATATATATATATATGTGTGAATGTATGTATATCTGGTTTATAATAGTTTTCAAGTTTTACTTATACAAGTATCCTATTATCCTGTATTCTGAGTGCCCCAAGGCAAATTCCTGGATGTCATCAAAAGCAAATTTATCAATTTCAGAATACATTAATGCAATTAAAATGTCCAGCAATCTATCTGCGGTTAGATCTGTGCCCGGCAGAAGTTTCAACACAATCCGTTGTCACCATCCTGCCTGCAATGGGATGGAAACTCTTGGTCACGTAGAATAACTCTTCTCGGGTTCTCAACCAGGTGAGTTGGAGATTAGCTTCCAAGCTTTCGACGGCTAGCTCTGCCATCTTCATCCCTGAAGAAGATGGCGGAGCTAGCCATCGAAAGCTTGGAAGCTAATCTCCAACTCACCTGGCTGAGAACCCGAGAAGAGTTATTCTATATCAAACGTCGGGAAAGCCTCAAGTCATTCTTGGTCACGTGTTGGGATTCTGTCGAAAAACAGAGCTGCTGTGCAACAGTCGACACCATAAGGCCAGCACCGTTATTGCTGATGTCCTCAAGCGTTGTGGACGGAAAGTACATGAGGAGATCCACTGCATTTCATCATTAGATTCGAACAGAAGAGCAGATATTGTAGCCATCCACAGGACTCAATCTAAGGGAATAGTTCTTGATCCTACAATCCGGTTTGAGAGGGATGCCCTCCAGGCACAACACGTTGATGAGGAGAAGAAATCCATTTATGAGTCCTGCATCTCATACCTACGTGAGAAATATAACCTTCCCACTAGTCAGTGGAGTGTTTCTGGTCTTTTGTTTAGTGCACGTGGCACACTTTCTAAATTCACATGAAATATTTTAAAAGCACTCATTCTCCGATTTTTTGAAATTCAAAAAATGTTATTGAATATTCTTAAGGATTCAATCCAAATATTACATTACCATTTATATTTCGGCCATTGATGATTCTATTGGGTTTGCATTTCTCTGAATTTTTAGTAAACAATTCCTGTTTTTAATCTTTTTATCTTTCTAAATTATTCTGTAGTGGTTTTATTCTGGATCTTTATGGTCACCCTCATTGAGGGCAGATTATTTTGTTAAAAATTAATATCTATTGATATAACATTACCATGAGAGACCTGAATATGCTGTAAAGGCGAAACATTTGTCCCCCTTCTCCACCAATAACCTTGCACTGTTACGTCATAAAGTGTATTAACTTGTTATTAAACAATAAAAAGATGAGTTATAGACGGAACAGGTAACATAATTTTACTTACAGTCAAGGAAGGAGAAACTTTCAAGTGAGTTTATCATTCAATTCTTGACATGGAAATGAAAAATGTTAGTCCAGAACTGTCTCTTGCAGAATAGATTAACTGTAATCAATTTTCAGTTCTGACAGTCACTGTGTGCCATAAATTTCAGTTCATATCTCCAAGTTTTTTATTATTTCATACTTAAATTCTTTCGAAATTTTAATAAAAATTGTATAATGCAGACTAAAGTTATCCAAAATGAGCATGAGCTCATCCTCGGATACAGCCAGTAGAGCAAAATTTAGGACAACCTACATAAATTTAAGTGTCATAAAACTGAGAATTGATTGACAGTGTGAGTATTAAAAAAGTTTTAAAAACATGTTTACACTTAAAAAAAAAAATCTGTTTTTAAGGCCCGTAACACACTTGCAGAGTTTTCGCCAGCGAGAAATGTGTTGCGAGAAAATAAAAAAATTGATAACATGGATTCAAATGGACGTCCACACACTGGAAGAGATTCTTGCTCGAGGCAAAACCCTCGCGCGAGTTTCTCGCTGGAATCGGTAGCTCAGCGAATTTTCTTGACACATTTATCAAAGATGTTTGACATTTATACTCTTTATGACAATTGAATGTAGAAAAAGATATCACAGGTGGCGATGAATTGTATTGTTTTTATTTGAAAATGAGGAAGATGGCTGATAATTGCAGTCAGAAACTTATTGAACTTGTACGATGTCACCCGTAGGCCTATTTATATGATACACGGGATGAAAACTATAAAAACACGAAACTTAGAGAAGAAATCTGGAGAAAAATATCAGATTATCTGAATATAAATAGGGCTATATTTTATTTTGATGAGATTTAATAGTATTGATTAAACATTTGAAATAATGTATCTATATGTCTTAACAGTTTACGTAATTTTAATCAGAATATAGCAAAGAATTCTCTATCATATCATGAATGGCAAAAAACTGTGGTCCATTCAACCTGAAATAACGCCTAAACGTATCATCATTCAAATCGAAACCAGTGATTTTCAGATATTTCTGGCTTTAATTTTAGGCCTACCTTTTTTTTTTTTTTTCATTAACAAAATATGTTCATATAACTCCATTTCCTCATCATCTGAATACTCAGATTCAACAAAGCGTTTGTACATAATTTGTAAAGTACGACAATATACTTACAGGTTATATATATAAATAAGTACGACAATATACGTAAATACATAACCTATAATATTTCCCCCAACGAGTGATTACTATAATCAGAAAAATGCTTTCTGCATGAAGGCAGTGCATAGATGATCATAGCGAGGTGTGATCTGTGATAGCAAGTACTCGCCAAGTGTGTGGAGGAAGGCTCTTCGCCTCTTTCTCGCAACACATTTCTCGCTAGCGAAAACTCTTCAAGTGTGTTACGGGCCTAAATGTATGTTTGGGCGATGTCATGTTGAAATATTTATACAAACAATGAGTTTATTTGCAGGCAATATGGTCTCTTCCAGTAGGATGTAAATTTGGCATCGCTGTATTGATGTTGCCGCAGCTCTACTGGTTCTGCCTCATGCTTTATGGAGCCATGCGCGTGTTCACTCGTCGCGATCACTCCAACAACATCATGAAGCGCACGAGACTGGGCTCCAAAAGTTGATCGGGTCGGTGGTGTCAGGGGGGTGTGCCGTTGCACCAGCAATGTCAATTATCTGCACAATATTGGGAGCATTGTTCGTTTAGTTTCTGATTGTATTTTTCATCATGAAAAGAGAAAGAAAAGCTTGTAAAATTATTTTTTATTACTCGTCATTATTCCACACAGTACCAGTTGTTGTATGCTTCAGTATTATTTTTCCAATGTGTGATTTTTGTGATAATGTTGGGGTTGAGGTCTGTGTACTGCTGCTATTGTTGTCATCAGCCGTAGTCTTCTGTTGTTCTTGTTGTCGCAGCCATTACGTCACGTTGAGACAAGTTGGACAATCATAGTGTTAAGGGGGCACATGTCAGCTTCCCACCACGAGCTTCCTCTGATAGACTAAAAGAGTTTGCGTGGAAACAATCAGCGATGTCTAACCGTAGTTGAGAGCCCTAGTCACTTGAGAATGTTGAAGCCATGATATTAAAGGCGCTTACTTAGAAATTACAAGTAAGGTGATCAACTATATTGCTTTCGTTTTAATATCAATTCACTTCACTCTTTGAATCTCACAAGGAGAGGACACGCTCTGTATATCACCAAATGGAATAAGATTGTGTGAGATGAAAGTACAAGACGTAATGTTTAAAGTCATACCTGGTATGGGTGGCCAATGACCCCTCGTTTTGAAAATATTGGCTATTGTTTGTGACATTACTTCTGTTAGGTGCTCAATAGGGAAGCATTAGCCTGCGTACCAGCATAGCCCATATGGTTGGATGCTGAGTTGTCATCCAGGCAACCTGAGTTCGAATCTTAACTGGTTCTATATTTTTTTCTTTTAATAATGATTAATATTGTGATCACAGTTATCTATTTTTTTTTATTTAAATTTAAATATACAGAATATTTAATTTATTTATTTAAATTTAAATATACAGAATAAAGAATATAATTACATACAAACAAGAGAAATAGAAATAAAATAATACAAACAATATAAAACAGGAGATACAGTAGTATTAACAAAATTTGAGACCGAATGAGCAGCGTTCGTGTTCGGTTGCAGTTCAGATATAATATTAATAGGCCTATAAGAGAATATAAAATAAAATAGGAAATAGAATTAAAATTACAGTTACAGAAATTATATAATACAATATTAATTAAGAGAAATATAAAAAAAAAAATAATAATAATAATAAAAGTAAATAAGTAAAATAAAATAGGAAATAAAATTTAAATTACAGCGGCAATGGAATTATATAATATAATATACCTATTTACATACCTATATCATATTTCTCAATGTATTGAATGCTTCATCATGTTTTAAACAAATTACTAATTAACTAACATTGTATTGTAAAGGATAAACAATGAAATACTGCTCACGTAGGAAGGTAAGATGTGTCACTGGCATCTGTTCTATTTCTGTAGCAGCTATTCCATTTCATTTTGTACCCGATTCATTATGATGTCATAAAAACACACAAAATACACATATTTCCTGCACAGCAAATGAAAGAAGGTTGTCCACAGTCACACACATTTTTCCGCACTTCTGCTGCGAAACAGATATCATTCACATTCACAAACACTTCTCGTTTGTTTATCAATTTTGATACATACCACACATATTTCAACATGGCTTTGAATATAGGAACTGACAACTGAAAGTGAATTAAAATAATAATAACAATAACAATAGTAATAGTAATTATGATGATAATAATAATAATAATAATAATAATAATAATATCAACCTTTAAAAAATGAGAAGGCATTAGGATTCGAACTCGGGTTGCCTGGATGACAACTCAGCATCCAACCACATGAGCTACGGCCTTACGCAGTCTAATGCTTCCCTATTAGGCACCTAACAGAAGTATGTCATAATATAAACAATAGTCAATATTTCCAAAACGAGGGGTCATTGGCCACCCATATCAGGTATGACCTTAAACAGTACGTCTTGTACTTTCATGTCACAAAATCTGATTTAATTCGGTGATACACAGAGCGTGTCCTCTCCTTGTCAGTGGTTTCAGAGTTCCATTCTCTGAAGACTTGAGATGGTTCTGATTAATAAAACATATTGCCGCGTGACCCTGTTGTGCCATTTAAGGCTTCTCAACTGTCACAAAATGTGATCCATAGTTTTAAAACTATTGTATTCATGTAACAAAAAAAGAAAGTGAGGTATTTGGAATCAATGCCTCCAGACTGAATCATAATTGGTTACCTCATTGCTTACACGATATTTTAATGACAGAATGTTTTGTTTTTATAAGTAATTACAGATAAAATTTTGTATAAAAATGTCTATTTATTGATACATCAACGAGAGGCCATGAAACATCCATTGTTCTTTATACTGACGAATCATCGTTCCACGCGTCATTTTATCTACCTGTAACTATAGCCTGAATGGACAATTGAAGTTGTACTTGGAAAAAATAATCCGCTGTATTTTGAATAACTTAACCGTAGTAATGACCCAATCTCTTATGATGGCATTTATTTGAATACGTACCTTTTACTCCAGTGTAGCTGACTTATTTTTATGTTAGGTAAACGCCCTTTTATACTTCGGATTAGTACATAACATATACTGTAGGTTTGATTCTGTACAGTACACCATGAATTTAAAACCTTCACAATGGCCAGCTGATGTGATACTCTTTCTCGTAAGAGAAGTAAATCTGTATATTTTGCAGCTATGTTTTAGCTATATTTTAATGGCTAAAGTTGTAATCTTTAATTTACACTCGTTTTGCAATATCCAGTTTCCATGGATACTCTGTGTTCTGATGTTTATGATTATTTTTGTCTAAAGTACTGATTTACTGTTTATTCACATAATAGCTTTCAAAATTATATTAAGTCTATGGAAGGTAGACAGAAAAAAAAAGTTTTTATAGACTTTTGTGGATCTCTGAGCAAATAGCTACCTGAATATGGGTTAATTTCTCAACATGTTGTTTCAAAACCAACATAGACCTTGTGTACCACGTCATGTTCTAATAGTCTGTCCATTACAAAAATGTTTGAAGTACATTCTTCCATGTCGATCTTCCTTACAATTATTCACCCTAGTAGGTTGCTCATAATATTGTAACTTCATTGTTTATGTCTCCATGCAATGGCCTTAAACTTTCCTTTCCTTGCTTCTGTCTATACTCACAAGAAGACATTCTCATGGGGGCAGATAAAAAAGTTAATTTTGTTTCTTTCACCATGTTAATAATGTCAAAACAAGTGCTTATAAAATTTTGGCCACCTGAAAGTAATTTCATTGGGGCCATAGGAATAAATTTCATGGAAAGATTTGTTGGAACAGGGACAGCAATTGTTGACCTATTTTTCAACATATTCCCCACTGGAATTGAGACATTCATCATACCATGGGATCAGCTTTTGTATCCCTGTGTCATAGAAGTTGAAACCAGTGTATGACAGCTGTTTGCACTTCTCTGTTGATCTCAGGGTATGACAATTTCATTGGGGAATTGCTCAGCAATTGCTGTATCTGTCCAATAAATCTTTACATGTTTTCTTTCTGTAAACGTTCCCAGGGAAACTTACTTCTTGACGGCCCTCGTAATTGCATTTGAGTAGCCAAAATTTTACATTATTAACATGGTGGAAGAAAAAAAATTAACTTTTTATGTGCCCCCATGAGAATGTTTGCTTGTCAGTTGGAAGAGAGGCTTGCAGCTTTGTTTGTGTCCTCTAATTGCTTCCATGATGTGATACACAAAAATCAGATTCACCTGTGTATCTTTTCGTAATTCCTTGTAGCCTATATTATGAGGTACGTCCAGAAAGTAAGTTTCCTTTGGGCTGTTTAGGGAAAGAAAACACAATTTCATGGAAAGATTTATTGGAACAGATAGAGCAATTGAGCTATTTTTCAACATATTCCCAACTGAAATTGAGACATCTGTCATACTGTGGGATCAGCTTTTGTACCCCTATAGGAGTCTGTTGCCTGGGATCAGAACCAGTTTGTGATAGATGTCTGCACCTATCTACTGTGAAAATGCTGACTGGAAGGTGTAAGAAACTATAATTGTTCAGCCACATACAGCTCGGCGCACAACTGATTTTCTGCAGGAGTTCCGTGAGGATGTATTTCAACATCCACCCTACAACCCAGATCTCACTCCCAACGATTACCAACTTTTCTTACACCTCAAGAAATTCCTGCCTGGTCAGCATTTTCACAGTGACAGAGAGATGCAGACGGCTGTCTCACACTGGTTCCCATCCCAAGTGGTAGAGTTCTACAACACAGGGACACAAAAGTTGATCCCACAGTATAACAAGTGTCTCAATTCCGGTGGGGAATATGTTGAAAAATAGCTCAACAATTGCTATATCTGTTCCAATAAATCTTTTCATGAAATTGTGTTTTCTTTCTCTAATTGGCTGAAAGGAAACATACTTTTTGGACGCGCCACGTAAAATGTAGGCATACCAAAATAATGAAAGCTATAAAAATAAAGTGACTTCTTAAATAATGTCATAAAGTTGGTAAAATTGATAGGCCTATTATTTAAATATTAAATATTACCAAGAAATAAAAATATGTGCAATAAAATTGTACTGTCGCCGAAATTAATTCCTCGTAATAGTATTTCATTACTAGGGCTAGGATTTTGATGACCTATAAATCATGAAAAAAATGTCCTAAAATCAATGTATTTATGAACTAAAAATCTTAAAAAAAAATCCCCTTAAAAATGCCCTAAAAATTGATCTTACATAATTGGCTTAGTAGGAATACTAATATTTAGACTTGTAATTAAATTAAATTCTAGTACCAACATTCAAGTTTATTTAATTTTACATATTTTTTCTAAGTAGTACACTTTAATTAATTATTTCACCTGATGTAGTTTCATGTAGTCCACCACAAGGCCACTCTTATCCGGAACTAGCAGGTATAGAAGAGGTGGTTGGACTGATCCATTATGTGGGGGTGTACTACGTTAAAATGACAATATTTGTGTAGAAAAACTATTAAAATAATATACACAATAATGGGTATTAATTGAAAAAAAAAATATATGTAGAGAAAATATCAAAGGAAATAAATAATATTTTACATTAATAATGGAGATTTATGGCTAAAATTAAATGAAAATACCCCAAAAATGACCGAATAAAACAAAAAAAAAATGCTCTTATGAGTTGTAAGACGTAAAAAATGCAAAAAAAAAATGCCCGAACAAATGTGTTTTAAAACACTCAGTTTATCACATAACATATAAATACTAAATCAGCATTGTTTCTGGCTTACTAGAAAAAAGATGCAATTTCATCAAAATCCTAGCCCTATTCATTACACAGAAAAATAAGCTAAAGTGGTAGGATCATAAAATAAAGTTGCAGTACTTCCACATCTACTACTACTTTGGCATTTGTTACAAAAGGAATACTTCACCGTCTTACCATTTCTCAATATTGTGGCATGTTGACGCATTTGGATCTTCCATTTCAACAGGTCAAATGAAAATGTATCGGTTGCTGTTGGTTACCTTACTTACATCACAAAGCAAGTCGGTATTGTGTTTTAGTTTGGTAGCCTAATATGTTGATTAGAAGTTCATGTATCCATGTTGTGTTGCTTCGTCTCCACAATGGCTTCCCAACTTATAATACTCAGAATAGAGTGCAGAAGGGCAGAGGTGTAGCAAGAAGTCTTCCTCTTTAGGACAGCAAGTGTTTGTCCACTCCAATCCACCCAGGTGAAGATCTGCTAGGTTAAGTGTAGTGATTTTGATAGATTCTTTGTCAGCCATCAGAGAGGTCTCGCAGTATTTTTATTGTGTATTTATACAGTAAGTTTATTGTAAAAGAAGTCAACTTGTGCCATTTTCTACTTCTCCACAAATGATTGCTCATTTTTTTTATTCTAACAACAGTAATTATCGATAAGAATATAGAATGTTTCCATAAAAAAACTATAAAAGCAACTGTGAAGATGAAATGACCATTGTTCAAAATATTATTGCACTGTACAAACATACTGAAAAGAATTATATATATACAAGAGTACAGGTGTCTATTTGCAAATTATATTTTCAAGACAAGTTTGTCACATTAAAATTTTAAAGCAACCATTATTTTTCTTTTGGTTCTAGTCTCTAATGATTAGAGTCTAATGTGTTGCCGGTACTACGGTCATAGTTCAGTTGCTTTTATAGGTCTTCCGCAGTGGTTCTAGTCTATTTTATGATATATCTGTTCGTATACACCAGACAATGATGGAAGAGAAACAGAAAGTGACACAAGAAGTGTCTTCATGGGAAACGTGATCTTGTTGAAGGGTGTGGACCACTTGAACAGGCTTTTATTTTTATTCCTGTTTATAGATGGCAGCTCTGTGATGGTATTTGTTTCCTATGACAGTCGTTGTATTTAGTAAATAGTAAATTTTGTCTACTTTGTGTTTTATGTTTAAATTAGTTCGTGAAGGATTGGTGATCGCATAATCAGGACTTGAAGCCTAAACGCTAGAATCATATATACAAGTTGGTTCATTCACTCCTGCAGTTGGCAGCCCTTGGAAATTCACGTCTGTGTTCATATCAACTTGTTGTTTCTCGTGTATCGTGTAGAACAAACACAAACATGTTTTCAGATGTTCCTATACAAATTATTTATTACTGTGCTATAAATAAACAAAGTCAAGGCCAACCTATGTGTGTTCTTTTAAAAGACCTTGAAAGTACACTTGTCCTAGAATGAAATGTAAAGATGTATGTACTCGCGAAATGCCAGTCATCAAAGCCAAATTCTAATCGAGATTAAATAATTATATGGCAGGCCCACTATTCTTTCCCACTGGCACACAATAAGCCTAAAAGTTGTGTGAGCAGCCTTTAAAGATGAAAAATGTACTTTTCGTATATTTGCTTCACTTCGATTTCCTGATTCATAATCAACTTGCGTATTAAATGTAAAGGATATTTATCATTTTATAACTTCCACTAGTAAATTTGACTGCCTCCGTGGTCTGTTGGTCAGCATGCTGGCTTCCAGATCAGGAGGTCCCGGGTTCGATTCCCGGGCTCGGCTCTCGGTGAATTTTTCTTAAAGAGGAATTCCCTGGGTGTCTAGAGTCTGGAAATTTGTATGAATGTGAGTGTGATTGTGAGTGTGCCGGGTTAATATTAACTAACCAATCATCACAAATATAAAAATACATCAGGACTATTGCTGAGCAGTAACCTGAACACACGTTTCAGCGTCACATTGTTGACAAGTAACTCCATCTGTTAGCACAACCATAAAGCATCTAATAGATGCTATAGTGTTACCAACAACGAAAAAAAAAAAAAAACTAGTAAATTTCTTTTTCAATTTGGACTACGTAATTTACGCCTATCTTCGTGGAATATTTAAGTGTCCCATTTAGTGAGTTAATAACTGAGTTGACTCAGATTCACTTTGATTGAAGCAAAAAATTACTATAACTTCTATAATTGAATCGGTCATTTCAAAAAGGTCATGAGTCAAGAAACTGAAATTTTACAGGAGAAAGAAAAAATTACCTACAGCATAAACTATCTAATTTTTAATTCTCATACGACTGTCAATGATTAAAGTGTTATCGAGGAAAATATTGCATTATATATTTTTCATTTAACATTTTTTGTTTGGCATAAAACACATTTTCAAAATCAATGACTCATGACCTTTTTGCAATGAACGTCCACATTTTACCAATTAATAGAATATATTTTTAGGAAATAATGTTCTAATTACATAAATTGTTCAGTGCACCAATATAAAATGAATGAGAACACATGCGTACTTTTTTCATATTATACAGGGTGATTCACAAGGATTTACCGTCCTTTACGGAGGTTATTTCTGAAGACATTTTGAACAAAAAAATGTCATATAATCATAGTTCCTATTCTCAGTAGGCCTATTTTCAGAGTTACACTAATTTAAAGTTGTTTGTAAAATACGTTTTTTCTTTAGTTTGAAGGTAAAAGAATAATACAAATAGAGTATTAACCATTCAGAAGTAGCAGTTCTTTAATTGGCAAGTTTTATGTAGCTAAAATGTGCTGTGAAGTCCTTAGTTGCTTCGTACAGACATCTTTTTCTATTTTTAACTAAAAAATTACATTATTCTTACGCACTTATCACAACAGTTATTACAAATCACACCACTTCCACAGACTTAATTATTTGCAGTTCAATTTTTCATCCTAATTTACAGTCTTGGAGAGTTTGCAACACATTTTAAAAAATTTTACAGCACGCTTGTAAATGGCACTCGTCGCTCTACGTAACTGCATACGGCTATCTTTGATTTCCGTCGCGCTGGCTGCTGACTGCACGCTGACCAAGATGACGCGTTCACAGCAATGCGTTCCAATAACGAAACGTAACTCTGTAAATATTGAGAATAGGACCCATGCTTATATGACATTTTTTGCTTAGAATGTCTTCGGAAATAAGCTCCGTAAAGGACGGTAAATCCTCGTGAATCACCCTGTATAGCTGTATTTTATTTAGAACAAGAATGAACTCTAATGAAAATCTACACACTTTGGATAGAAGATAGATTGAGAAAGTAGTTTTTTGTTTTTAGTCCTCCTGATCATTTTCAACTTCTTTTCCTCCTTGTCTTCGCCTTTCCTGAAGTTGATCGTAAAACTCTGTATACTCAGCTGGAATATATGTACTTCTTCACCTTAAGAATGTTCCCATTTTTTTCATTGATAGGCATCTGTTTTGAAGGATAAGCCAACTCTATAGGAAGTACAGGATTCTTGTTGTAACTGTGAAGGGGATTGAATTTCTCTTTGCCGGTACCATCGATGAACTGTTAAGTTTTTATTTGACCAGGGCAGCTTGAGTTGTATTCAAACGCCATCCACTTAGAAGGAGAAAAAGACATTTTATGTACCTTGGGAATTTTTCCCATACTTGATTCAGAGAGAAAAGTAGTCTTATAATAAATAGACCTACATTGCTTAAAGGCCAGTACAGGCACAGCATCAATGGTTTCTACTGAGAACTTACATGACACCTTTTTAATCATAACATATTCCTTACGCAGATAGACCCTATCACAACTTTTTATCAGTTTCTTTACAGTCCCAGAATCCATGTCGTTTGGTAGGAAGCTGTGACTTCTTATTGGAAAGAGTAACGTTATATACTTTGGAATCACTTTGTTGTTACAGTGGATAAACAAAAGCGGATCATTGTGTTGTTTTTATTTTGACCAGCACATCTGTCAGACAATAGATGCATCTCAGTTACATTCTGTGGAATTTGCTTCGGCATGTAATGAAACAGAAATGAACATACGTCATTTTCATTTTTGAGTGCTTCTTCTTCATGATATACATAAAAATGTGAGAGATTAGTTTTTTGATTATGTATGCCAAACACATAACTGTCTCAAATAAAAAATGTTCTATACAGGAATATTTGGCAGCGGCAAATTTTGCATAAAATCAAAGGTCAATCCACAAACATTATTCCCTTTTAGGCTAAGTTCAGAAATGTTATTAATATTGGCATACAATTTTTTGGACCTTCTACGGTGAACCATCATTTCTGCTATTGCAGCTCGCTTGACACTGCACGATGGGAACTGTGTATTTTAGCTGGTAAAACTTGAAGAATCGGATTCTTACATCTTTCCACAACAAAATCTTACCTTCAAATATGAGTATTAAAGTTGAAATGAAAAGGATACAGGGAACACTATTAATTCCCGCGAATGAACATTTTGAATATAGACTACAGATTTAAAGTCAGTCATTGCAAAAAGGTCACGAGTCAAAGACTCATGACCTTTCTGCAAGAAGTGGAAATTTCAAGCTTCGATTTCAGCACTGTTTGAAAGTATATTCATGATCTTCTTACATAGACAGGTCGGGCTACCCCTACAGCACAATGTTCAATGCATAACTCATTTTCGTAAAAAAGTTGACTCATGACCTTTTTGCAATGACCGATTCAATTGAGGAAATATATTTTTTTCTACGACCATACTGAAATGAAGTTATTATGCAATGATCATCTGTATCGAAATGACATTCATTTCCATACAGGATTTCTTATTTCAATAAATACCACTGATTTAGAGATGTTAAATGCTTTAATCAGACTGCAAAATTGTAGTGTGTAGATTAATATTCATTGTAGATTTAACATCGAATAATTTATCCACAGTGTTGATTTAATTTTTTCTGACAATTCTTGAAAGTAAACTAGCAGAACGTTCTCTGAAAATGATGAAACATTTTTCATTTTTCTTCAATCCATGAACTGCCCATATGCCTTATACAAGTTCTTTGATTTTGCAGGTAATAAAGTACTGCTCACTTGTACAGATTCCTGCATTATTTCCATTTCATCAGAATTGCTTGAATCAGACATTATTCAATAATATTTATATTAAAACTACCACGTCTTTTGTTTTATTACTTTCGGTAATTGTAGACGAGATGTCGCTGAGTCAATGATTCAATTGAATTAGTTCTTTTGAATTGAATTAAAATTATTTATAAGGCTTTTTCCTGCATATCTCCCCTTCTTCTGTTTTCTCTTCAACTTCTCTCTCCTAGATGTCCCTACCTCTTATTGTACCACTTCTCTCCTATACATGTGTCTACTTTTATATTACTACTACATCTATTCTGTCATGTAATTCTACATATCTCAAACTATACTACTATATCATACAAATCCAATTTTACTTACCTTGTCGGTTTGGATGGGATTCGTTCCTGGGACCTCTGGCACCATAATACCTCACCTTAACGCGCTCGGCTAAACAGCTACCTTGTGAAATAAAGTTTAAAATATGTCTCTTATGTTTAGGGTAGGATTAAAGAAAATAAATAAAACAGATAAAGCAAATTTTGGTAATCTAAATTATTCTTGGCGTTTAAAAAACAATAATTTACGTGTTTATAGCAAAGAAAAACTGGAAAAATATGCATAAAGAGGAAAACATTGACGAACATTATCTATGACGTCACATTTCCAAAGCAACCTGATAAACAAGCATTGTTAGCAGAAGTGCCATTTTCAAGATACTACAGTAATAATAATGTATTGCATTAGCCATGGAAAGTAAAAATAATTGTAATTTGAGCAGTGAAGAAGAAGAGATTGATTTCGACATGTCGTATAAACTAATACCTGACAAAAGTGCAAAGAAATGTGTAAGTTGCAAATCAAGTGATAGTGTGGCACAAGGATGATTTATGTAACATGTTTCTAAATTAGTATTTTAAATACCGGTACATTCTTTAATAAATCACTGAAAAACAAATGTGAATATATAGGATGTGGAGTGATTACGAAATTATTATTATTTTTTATTTTTTTGGCGCATCATTTTTACGTAAATAACGAAAGATAAAAACTAACATGCCACATAACATTAATACGGTTTCGGCAGCAGAAGGGATTATTAGCAAGTACGTACATTGCGTTTGTCAAATGTGTATCACCATGCTTTCGAAAAGGCACTTTTCAGTGCCCGACACCCTGCTTTTTTCATCATGTGCTACACAAAGGATCATCATCGGGGCTTGCAGCCCCGATACCCCGCTTTTTACATCATGTGCGTGTAATAAAAAATAAGCAAACCATCTTCGATTACAGCAGTCACCAAAGAATCGTTCACTAAAGTGAACTATTCAATTCTGAGCATCACCAAGCAACAGGAATCATTGCTTTAAGTGAACTATTTAATTCTGAGCGAGTCACCTAGTAACAGGAGTCGTTCATTCAATTGAATCATTGACTCAGCGACATCTCGTCTATAATCACCAAGCACTCTTTATTTATTAGACAAGGGTTTCCTTTGTGTTTTGATAAGATATTTTTTGCACGCATCTGAGGAATTAGCAACACAGTTATCGACATGGAGGTGAAAAATACATGTCACTTGGAAATGCTGAAAGATTATTGATAGAGAATTGGTGCTGCTTTCTTTTGATTAGAGTGATAAAAAAAAGATAGGGCAGTATACCAAACATAGCCCCAACAATGTTTTCTTTATCCCTGCAATATTTTGTTCATCCCCTATAGCATGGCTACAAATTTAAGTATCAATTTCTTCACAGCAATGCTACATCCGTTTTCCTCCTCCATCCCCCAAACATTTATTTTGTTAGTAACCAGGCGCGGACAGTCCTGTTAGTGAGACGTTCCTTTTGTCCCCCCCCCCCTCCCACCTACCTGGGAATTACAAGATTATGGTGTATGCATTCGAGGTAAGTGTTCAATTTCTCCTTCATTTTAGTTGCATTATCGGTATGTTTTATTTTTTAGTTATGCGAGTTCAGTGTCAAGTAAAATGATTATTGGATGTAAAATTAATGTACAATTACAATATTAAATTGGAAAATATGCATTATAGGGGCCAGCCATCACACATTATGTATGCAAAAAAAAAAAAAAAAAAGGCCAGCGGAAGTAATGGTTCGATTAGCATTTTTAGCATTCGATATTAGATAAGCATTAAATGCTACCAAATTAAAAAATTTACACAGTTTGTTACTACTGATGTGATTTTAACCAGATTGTATTATATTCTTGGTCCAGGGAAAATATATTGTACTATTACTGCCCTTATTTCCATTTTGAAGCAGGCTACAAGCCAGAAGTCAACAATATAAAACTGATTGTTAATTTAGAAGTTAGCAACATATTTTATGTCGATTATAACAATAATACTTATCGATAGTAGCATTCATACCATTCAACCAATAAGGAGATTGGCCCCTATAATGCATCTGTGCCATTAAATTCATTGAATTTTTGTTTATAATTTACATCCGAAAATATTTCTCATTGATTATCCGAAAAATCACGTTATTCGAAATGGCTCCACCTCTGTATTAGAATGTGTAGAGAATGTGCAACAACAAAATCTTAGTTCAAGTGCTTCTGTGTTTCTTTTGGAAAAAGAACCTGGGTGCGAAGTCAGCAACTGAAGAAATATTTGTATGTGAAGTAAAAAGTGAAGGTGGGTACTCGTATAAAGAATGAGGCTTTATGCACTAAGCGAGTCATCACCTCAAATTCGGAAACAGCGACAGAGCTGCATGAATTGGCTGAAACACAGGCCCGGCAACAAGCCAGTGTCTCCAAACAACTCCTCAAAAAACTTAGTTTTGTTTCAGAAGCAGGTTATGACTTACAATAAGAGTGCAGCTGAATCATATAATAAATTCTGTAAATATAGCTGTACGTAAGTCTATTAGGTACTTATGCATCTTTTTCATTTCAGTGGATAAAAAAGATTTGAGATTAGAATTTTTTTTTTACACAATCTCGAGATAAGAATTTCATAAGGATTTTCCAAGTAAAATTATCAATGCACTTGTCATATGACTTCACCAGTGAGCATTGAATATGAACAAAATTTATCCAATAGCCAGAAAAAGGCATTGTTCTCAGCAAGGTCCTGAGTGTAGTGCTGAAGCAAGGGTAACATCATTTTACATAAGTGTCTAGAAAGATACTTCGAATTTTTATAGAAAAATTGAAGCTTGATGGACCATAGGCTACATCTCTGATGAGTTCATATAAGCTATATTTAATAATGCAGCTGTACTTTCAACAAAAGGAGGACAGGTCTAAAATGAAAGATTTAATGTAGTTAAATACAAAACGTTAGCACAGAAATTGGTTTGAAACGGGTATCGGCACATTGTAAAGCTGAAGAAAAGTCTGCTGGGGGGGGTTAAAATTCATTATACAGAAATTAAAATAATTCTTTAGGCGTACACAAGAAGTTTACACCTGATAAATTTTATAATCTGAGAAAAAATTTTAATTTAAAATATATGAAAATACAAGATTTGGAAACCAAGAGAAACTTCTACATTAACTGACTGTAATTCCTGATTCCTCCTAGAGAATCAGATATTGTAAAATGTAAACTTGTTCGGAATATGTATTATATGACTGTGTTAAATTCTATCGTACTTTGTTTACATGTTTAGACTTTTTATGGGTCATCCTCAGAACTGGTCGTTGTTGGTCTTTGCACGTCTTGTTTTGTTTCCTGTGAGGGTGTGTTCGTGCAGTGTAATGTAGAGTCAAAGAGTGTGTATGTTCTGAAATTGAGTTGTGTGTTGAGAATTTCATTGGGGTGTGTTTTTGTGTGTCTGTATATTTCACACCCTCACAGGAAACGAACAAGAGGCGCCAAGACCAACAATGACCAGTTCTGAGGATGACCCATAAAAGGTCGAAACATGTAAACCAGGCAGGATAGAATTTAACACAAGAAAGTCATATAATACATATTCCGAAGTGATAAGGTGTTAAAAGTTGTGTAATCAAGATGTAAACGTTGATACAGCGTCGTAAAATAACCCAATAAAAGAAAAAGATGTAAACTTGTTATTAAACACAGATTGGGCATTTTAATGTTTCCAAATATTGTTAGGCCTATGTAATGAACTAGAAGAAACAGTTGTAGCATTTTTTGAGGTCTAGCGACTAGTGAAGTTATTTGTAACGAAATGCCAGGATGCTGGATGACAAATTATCCGACATAAACGAAAACCTCGGCTACTTTTAAGACAGTTCCACCACTTTCCCATGGAACCAGGGACATGTATGACGCACAGCATGAATTACATGAAAGTTTACAATTACGTTAAGAAGAGCGAAGTTGAAACTATTAACAGCACAAGTTTGTTCAATAGCGACAAAACCCTAATCAAAGCTAATCCTACCTAGACTAAGGCCATGTCTCAAAGCTACATTTTCAGCTGAAGTGAACTAGATTGTTGACTAAATAGCCGGATGTGACATCAGAAGTTACGATCCAAAGCTACCTAGTGCATAGCAATCAAGTCTGTAGTAGCTAGTAAACGAAAATGCTTGCTTGATTGCTGACTTGTTCACTAAACATACATGGATACCTCATCAGCAATTGGGGTTATGAAATCTGAAAATGCTTTGGAAGTGAAATAATGTAAATATAATGTAGAATGACACGTTAACTTTGAACACTGGCATTGTTAGTACCTTCTGTACAATGTTTTAAACATTATTGTAATATATTAAGTCCTTATCTTTTCCACATAATTCATAATGAAACTGCATTAGGACACTGCCTTCTTAATTTAGTACTGCACTGTGATGTCATGGTTTTTAGAAAAATAATCTATGAAGAAGGCCATGTTTGAAGCATACATGTGCAAAGCTCCCTAGTGTGTAGTTTACAAGTCACCTAGTTGCTAGTCGCTAGTGTGTAGTTTGGACCACTGCCTGCTGGATCGCATCCTATAGCTGCGTAAACTGCCTGCCCAATCAACGATTATGCGCGAACAGCTGCTAGGTGGCAGTTAATGACATTTGCATATACTGGTAATGTTAATAGTGGTGGGCACTGCCTGCCACCTAGCGGTAAAATAACTTTGATTGAGCAGGCAGTATAAGCAGCCATAGGATGTGATCCAGCAGGCAGTGGTTTGGACTTGAGCTTTGAGACACGGCCTAAATTAGCTACTTTCTTGTAAAAACTCGTTAACACCAGAACTCGATGTATGTATGAGTCACGAAGGTTTCATTATGCAACAGATGTTCGGTACTGGCTTCTGACAGAATCGGGAGTCTATGCCACGAGTAATACAGAGAAATTGGTTAGTTAGAAATATTTATTTGTAAGTTTTTTTTATCTATCTCAATACAGTCTATAGTCCTGAAATTCAGAGAGAATTAAACCGCTACAGTAAAGGCCCATTCACAATTAAAATTAAACATAACCATAACATAAACACAGAAGTTTACGCCCAGGTTACCAAATGGGGTCATTCACAATGATTCACATAAACATTACCAGTGGCGGCTCGTGGGTATTGAATTAAGAGGGGCTGCATACAAAAATAAACCAAGCAACTTACTTTATTTAAAGATTAGTTCCATGCGCCTTATCTTGTAAGTTGTGTTTAAATGAGACAGGCTCATGTTAGTAGATTTACTGGCATTTAAAAGAATCCTGCGGACAAAATTTCGGCACATCGGCGACGCTGATATATCCCCTGCAGTTGTGAGTGTCGTTAAATAAACCATAATTTAGTTTTTTATATGCAGATTTGAACCTTAGAAATATCTAACTGGCGATGTTGTAGTTTGTTGTATAATATATATACATGATATATCAATAAATGAAAAAAATTACTGAGCCAGAAATTGAATTCGAGATGTTCAAGAGTACGCACCAGGGCAATTGCCTCATTTATTGTGATGTTAGATGTTTCAGATTCCATTACGGTTTGAAAACATTCTAGCAATGGCATCTTCTTCTCATGAACAACATTTACTGTTCTTATTTTAAATCCATCTTGTTGCCCCAGCTGATGGAATTGTCTTTGAAACACATTAATCTAATATAGACTGTGTGGAGATCGAGAGAAGAAAGCAGGGATACTGCATAAATTATCAAAAAATATGCGAGCCTTTGTATTTTGTTTAGCGGCTCTTTTCATTATGAGATTCAACTGATGGGCACTTAATTTCACATTTCTCCTGAATTGTTATGGTACTGAACTGAATAGACTGTAAATATTGTACAGAATTAAACATTGTTGCACTTGTTATATTCACAACATTAAAGAAAATGTATTTAAAACTGCGCGCTACTGACAAACTGCTGCAAATTTTGCAGCGCCTGGAAACTCTGGATTCACGGCCAGAGGCAGCAGGGAGGGGGGGTAAAACTAACGCGCAAAGCATCCGAGACGAGACTGGCAGCTCCAGGGGAGGAAGTGGCTTCACCCTATAGTCCTTGTCTCTGGTTTCGCTCTGGCAGCACCAGGGGAGGAAGTGACTTCACTAATGATTGCGTGCATATCAATGAGAGCGAAATTTTTAAAAAAATTCGAGCTGCTAAATAGAGACTGAATAATAAATGTATTTCACAAAATAAAACGAGACAAGAGCCACAAATGTCTGGAGGTGCTGCAGCTCTGCAGCCCCTCTTCGAAAGCCGCCTCTGAACATTACCGTAAGACGTTAACATGAAAGTTTGCAAACTCCAAACTTTCATGCTTATGCTTACGTGATTTGCAAACAGAACACAATCGTGGAGCGCTGAAGTATACGACAGAATATGAGGAAATGGCGTTGTTATGTTTCCATGGTTACCAAGTATGTTTGCGGTTATGTTTATGTTCCCATATTCAGTGTCATATATTGTATTTATAATTTTTAGAAATGATCTGTATAGCGCTAAATGCGCTGATCAATCAATAAATTGCTTTAAAAAAAATGTTCCCATCGTCAATGATGGTATGACTTCTTGATTTTAAGTTAACGCTTACGTTATGTTTAATTTTCATTGTGAATGAGCGTTAAATCAGTCCATTCAGTATAAATGCCAGTTAAAAAAATCCTACATCTATTGGAATGTTCATGCAGCCTCGTCGCCAGTCTTATCTTGGTCCTTGTCACCATCATAAAATTCGTTGGTCGGCTCGACGCGTCGATCTTCGTCGGCCTGGCTGACGCGCACGTCTGGATCCATCTCGTCTTGCGCGGCAGAGTCCTGTGAGGGAAACATGTCACCTGGGACATCGTGCATCTGGACGCTGGGAGAATGCTGACACATCTTCAGGTTGTCGTAGACATGTTTTGCTATAGTCTCGAGGTACTGCTTGCTGTTAGCGTTGTCTTGACGCGTCACTACATCTGGGTGCAGAGTAAAATCAGGTGCGAAGTACTCCAGGTATTCTGTGTAAGGAAGCTCGTTGCTTATCGCTTCATCCACCAGAAGTGACGTCTCGTATGTCCAGCACCTTGCAACGTTGCGCAAGGTATAGCCACCACCGCCCACAGCGAGCAGAGGAATATTCAAATCACGCACAAATTTAACACACTCTCCATGTCCCTTTGTACTGAGACTAAAACATCCAAGTCTATCATTGGCAAGAGAATCTGCCCCACATTGTAGTACGATCGCTGTTGGCTGATAGAATTCCATCACATTTGAAATTACAGGTTTGAAAACTTGCACATAACTAACGTCGTCTATCCCTTCCTTTAGAGGTACGTTCACAGAATAATACCGACCACTCTCTGCACCCACTTCGTACATGTCGCCAGTGCCAGGGAAAAAATAATTTCCATATTTGTGAAATGATACAGTCATTACGCGATCGGTAAGATAGAAAGCTTCTTGGACTCCATCACCATGGTGTACATCAATGTCAATATACAATACGCGAGCATGATATTTCAGTAGTTCCAGTATTGCAATAACTATGTCATTTACATAACAAAATCCTGACGCTTCAAACTTCTTAGCATGATGCAAACCACCTGACCAATTAATAGCAATATCACAACAATTATTATTTAGTTTCATTGCGCCTTCTAATGATGCACCTGTATACATCGAACAAAAATCAAACAAACCTTCAAATACAGGGCAGTCGTCACCAACATTAAAATGACTCAAATATTTTGTGAACCCCTGCAAGTTCTGTGGAGTTACACGTTGAAGAAATTCAATATACTCGTCAGAATGAAATCGACACATATCATGAGCACTTGCTCGGTAAGGTCTGTAAATTTGCATTTTTTTGTATAAACCATAATTGAGAACTAGACTATGAATAACAGACAGTCTATGAGGTTTCATCGGATGCCCAGGTCCATAATGAAAGTTACCAACATCTGGGTTGTAGAAATAAGAAACCTTCTTCGTGCCCATAATTTACGGCTTAGAGCTACTAATTCACTCAAATCAATTCCACAATGAGAAACATTATTACCAGACAAACACAATATTCCACACGCTAGAGGTTATGTACCCTCAACCAGGGTTGCCACCAGGCAATTTTTTACTAAATTTTTCCCTAAAACAGATTTACTTTTCTCTGAAAGTATATATGACGATTTGTGCTAAGATAGCAATTTTGGACAAATTTACATGTAAAGCCCGGATAAATTATGCATATCGTGAACTGGGAAATAGTTGGACTGAGCATCACATATACGTAATCAGAGATAGATATCCATAAAAAGTGCGTCTACTAAAAAATATCTAGTACGAAAATACTAGTAGTGGCAACCCTGTCCTCAATATCTTGTGCTACAGGGTCGCCAATGCTTCACGTGGAAAACCGCTATGAAGCAAGCAGATATCGCTAAATTGACATCTTATCAATATAATACCACTGAGAGTGAAAATGTATTTGTTAAGTGTTTAATAACTCTGTGAAAATAATTAATAAAGAGATGTTCATGTTATACTTTTATGTGTAATATTCATATCTGATATTAGTAACCCTCTCAGATAACTAATGAAAATACAATTTTTTAGTTTTATATTGTTATTTTTTCGAATAAGCACACTTTTTTTAATACAATCATTAAATGTTTTAACAGGGAATTTGATATATCCATACCATCATTTTCTTTCATAGTATTCTCAAAGAAAGTTCTACAAATTAAGATTTAAGAAAAGTATCCTATATTCGGGCACTCTCCCATATATCTCCTTTCCCAAGCTGGATATAATCTCTGATCAGGAATATAATATATACACTACAAATAATGAATAAAAAATAAGGAAAATTGACTTATACCACTATTCCCTGGCACTTCTGCACTACTGTAAACCCCAATGCTGGAGACTTACACTTACCTAATTGCAGACAGTGTTCATGCATTGGTTTTGAAGTAAATACTGTACCTTGCATCGAACCTAAGATAAAAGAGACATACCGTACATATATGAGGAGTTTTTTTTTTTCAAAACTTAATATGTTCAATATACGAAAAGACACTTCAGGAACCAAAACCTTTCCTTCCTACAATGAATAAAATATGTTCTATGGCGAAATATTAAAGATTTTTTTTTTTTTTTTTTGCAATCGATTCGTATAAATTTTTACCTAAGAAAAATCTTTGTTTATCACAGAAACCCATATTTGTAGTTTCTAAAAATAGACATGTTAAGTTTTGAAAAAAAAAAGCTACTCATATTATGTCAAGGCTCCAAGTGGAAAAAGTCTGATAAGTCACTTTTTAACATATTTAATGTATTAATTATGAAGTTGTTTTAATTACAATTTTGTAAATTTATTATCTAAAAAAATTCATATTAAACTGAAGTAAAAAAGAAAATATCAATACTTTATTCATTAAGACAATTTTTTCCCTCTGCTGTAAAATATAGGTTTTAAATTTATACCACATTTCTCCAGCACTACAAAGAATAATAGCACTTATTTTTAATTCCTAGGATGTAATGTTGAGTTTTAAGAACATGCCCATAATCTGTGAGAATCTATTGAACTGACAAAGTTAAAAGAATGCTTGAAAGATTATCTATAAAACATTTGTAATGTGACAAACCATAAATTAAAAATTCAAGAATTTAATGTTTTTACAATAAAACATTTTATAACACTTTTGCTGGATTTATGGGATGAATGTATCGTTAAGAACACGTCTACAACCTCTAAGCATTTCTTTGAAGATTTATTGAAATGAAAAAATTAAAATTAATTAATTTAATGGATGAGTAAGAGCATATTTTGCCTATTTTACACTAGGTTAAAATATTGCAGTAAGTTAAATGCATCCACATATCTTTGAGGTTAGATTGAAACAACAAAAACCCAAAATCAAACTCGGAGAATTTAATATATTAACAAAAACAATGTAGTAGTAGTAGTAGTAGTAGTAGTAGTAGTAGTAGTAGTAGTAGTAGTAGTAATTTAATACCCAAATGCATGGATATATTCCATTTGCTTTCTTGCTTCCCAATAAAGTCCATTCAGCATTCTAATTGAAATGTTGTTATGAATTCTCTTCATCCAAAACGTCAAATTTTATAAAGTTTTTGAGGGTTGATTAAAATTACAAAATCAAAGTTGAAAGTTGAATTGAGAAGATGTTCAGCTATTGGTAGGCTTGCAAGACTTCATGGGATTGCCCACTGTTCCATGCGGGCACGAACACACTATGACTCGTTTCTCGTTGACGCGACAGTTTGCCCCTTCACCACAGCTGGACGGACAAGGGTCCTGGCACTTCCAATCCCGGCACGAGAGACTGATGGGACAATCGTCGTGCTTGTCGCACTCCACAGGGTCGCACCGTTTGAGTGCGTTACCCTTATGCAAACGGGGGCATGAGCACACAGCAACAAAGTCTCCATCTTCGTTCCTCTTCGGAGTACACAGGGCGTTGATGCCACATCGTACCTTGGAGCACACTTCGGCTGAGAACAGGACACAAGTAATTACTCGTGTTAATTACGTACGCATGTGCGCCTTACAGCTGTTTCGGTGCTACTTGACACTATCCTCACAGCCTACTAGATCTCGGCGCTATCTCAACTTCACTGCCTGTTGTGTGGGTGCGTTCGTGTGATGAAGAGTTGTGTCAGTGTGTGTGTTCTGAAATTGATCTGTGTGTTGAGAATTTGATCAGGGTGTGTTTTAGTGTGTCTGTATATTTCATATTGTTCTAGTGTGTTGAGTTTTTGGTTTTTGGGTTGTATGTGTAGGATTTCCATGTCTGTATTTATGTTATTGTACGAGGGGGATCCAGGAAATAACGACCGTTTTGTTGTAATAATTAAAAAAATATATATATTTATTTGAAAAAACAAAGTCTGTTACATAACTGAAGCTTCCTTTAGTTCTCTACATAATCACCACCTACATTTAAACATTTGTCGTATCTGTTCACTAGCTTTAGAATTCCCGTGTTATACTCCTCTGCTGCCAGTTCATTAAGCCAGGTGTTCACTGTCTTCTTCAACTCTTCATCACTTCCAAAACGCGTACCACCCACAAAGTCTTTCAGCTTAGTGGAAAGGTGAAAATCGCTAGGAGCAAGGTCTGGACTATATGGCGGATGATCAAAGATTTCCCAACCGAATTGATCCAGCAATTCTCGAGTTGAAGCAGCAGTGTGCGGGCGGGCGTTGTCGTGAAGAAGCACAACTCCTCTCGAAAGCATTCCTCGCCTCTTGTTTTGGATGGCTCGCCGTAGTTTTCGTAAAGTCTCACAATAACGATTTGCATTGATCATAGTGCCTTTTGGCATGAAATCCAGCAAAAGAACACCTTTGCGATCCCAAAAGACAGTAGCCATGACTTTTTGTGTCGAGAGAGTCTGTTTGAATTTTCTCGGTTTCTTTGGTGATGAGGGATGATGCCACTGACGTGATTGGCGCTTGGTCTCTGGGGTGTTGTGAGACACCCAGGTCTCATCACCAGTCACAATTTGATCAAGAAAGGCGTCTCCATCTGTGTGATATCGCATCAAGAATGTCAATGCTGAGGCCATTCTCTGAGTTTTGTGTTGGTCACTCAGTTGCCGTGGAACCCATCGTGCACAGATTTTGTGGTAGCCAAGATGTTGCGACACAATTTCACCAAGCAAAGAACGAGAAATGTCAGGAAAGGCAATATGCAATTCGTCGAGTGATGTGCGCCTGTCTTGCAAGATTCTGTCGTTCACTTTAGTCTTCAGGTCTTCTGTGATGAGTGATGGGCGTCCGGGTCGAGTTTCATCGTGGACATTTGTTCGCCCATTGTTGAACGTTTCACACCATTTTCTCACATTTCTTTCATTCATTACAGTATCACCATACACTTCTTTCAATTGCCGGTAAATTTCTGCAGGTTTCAAATGTCGGGCATTCAAAAATCGAATCACACTCCTCACCTCACAGTCGGCGGGATTATCAATCACGTCGTTCATTTTGAAGTAACACAAAATGCACAATGGCGACTTGTTGCAACCAGTACTCACAACAGTATGAGAACACATGTTAAGGAAGCCAGTTGACCTTCAAACAAGGAAGGGGAGTCAGCTGCGGCGGGTATGCGCGAACGGTCGTTATTTCCTGGATCCCCCTCGTATGTGTGGTTAGCATTAGTTATGTGTTCGGCATATGTAGATGTATTGTGTCCTCTGGTTATTGCTTTAATGTGTTCTTTGTATCGAGTTTGGAATGCCGAACACATAACTAATGCTAAATACACACACAATAACATTAATACAGACATGGAAATCCTAGACATACAACCCAAAAACCAAAAACTCAACACACTAGAACAATATGAAATATACTGTACAGACACACTAAAACACACCCTAATCAAATTCTCAACACACAGATCAATTTCAGAACACACACACTATTTGACACAACTCTTCATCACACGAACGCACCCACACAACAGGCAGCGAAGTTGAGATAGCGCTGAGATCTAGTAGTCTCTGAGGATGGTGTCAAGTAGCACCGAAACAGCTGTAAGCCGCACATGCTTACGCAATTAACACGAGTAAGATCGCCATTTAATCAATTATTTATATTCAAGTGTTAAAAGTAGTGTACGAAAGATTCAACATGGAGAACACAAGTAATTAACAAATGAGCTAAGGTTATTGTTTAGCGATTCTTTTAAACCAGAGATGCTATTTGGAGTCGAGGGATGATGATAGGAAGATGACAATTGAAATTCAAGGGATCAGGTCTTTTGAAGGAGAAGTGCAACATGGTGTCCCACAGGGTTCCATCTTAGGACCTTTCTTATTCCTAATTATTGTAAATGATTTAAGTTACAATATTATGGCTAAATCAACATTTTATGCAGATGACACTTCTTTCATAACATGTTCGACTAGTACAGCAGAACTGCGTCAGCTAACCTCAAATACAGTTGTGGAAGCAGAAGAATGTTTCAGAGCAAAATAAGTTAATTGTAAACTAGGAGAAAACTCAGGAATTAATTTTGACATTGAAAAAAGAAGGAGGGTCTGAAGAAAAGGCAGTAAAATTACTTGGTATCTATCTTGATACAAAACTAACCTGGGATTGCCACATCGAATATATCTCTTGGAGACTATCCAGAGTCCTGTACCTTTTAAGAGTAATTAGAGACAAAATACCCGTGCTGTACGGTACCTAAGAAGTGTTTATTTTGCTTTTTTTCATAGCATATTGAAGTATGGAATCCTGGTGTGGGGAAATAGCAATTAACTTATTGAAGTCCTACTGATTCAGAAGAAAGCAATAAGAATTATCACAGAAGTACCAAGCAAAGCACATTGTAAACCACAGGAGTCCATCTTAACAATTGTTAATGAATATATTTTTTGGAACTTCTTCTTTACATCAAGAAAAATCTTTATAGCTTCACCAGTAGGATGGATAAACATGAGTTTAATACTCGTAATAATGGAAAATAGACATACCATTTTGCAGACTATCCAAAGTTAAAAGTAATCCTTATATCCTGGGCTGTAGGATGTTCAACATGTTACCACAAGAAGCACAGGAAGTGTCATTAGATATATTCAAAGTTAGGCTCCTTAGAAACCCATTCTGTTCTGTGCAAAAATATTTTGAGTCAGAAAATCAAGCTGTAGAGATTTTTTAGGTTTCTTTCTCTGAGTTTTATTATTATTTTGTAACATACGTATAGGAAATTCTCATAAATTAAATTATTTCTTGTTTTATTGTATTTAAGCAGAGCATATCAATTAATATTTGGGATCATTTTGTTTTATCTTTAGTAGTGTAATAAAATATTTCTCATTTTAGTACGATAATTAAAAAATATAAATACTATTGATACTCTATATAAAACTCTAGTTAGGAGTAAGCTAGAGCATGCGTCTGTAATATGGTCACCTCAGTTCCAGTCCCATCAGATGCAAATAGAAAGGATACAGAAAAGATTTTTACGTTATTTATATTTTAAAAAACATCACGTGTCGTCTTATGACAAGCAAATTTCATATAATCAGTTACTTTTTTAATTCAATTATAAAACTTTAAAATCTCGACGATTAATAAATAGTCAAATTTTACTCTATAAGACTGTTAATGGTATATTGAATAACTGTGATTTTCTTAAATTCCTTCAGTCCAATGTAAAAAAAAAAATTACGTCATAGGCAACCTTTTGTTATTCCCATTCCTAGAACTGTTTTCTTCAAGAACTCGCCATTGTTTGTTATGTGTAATACTTACAACTCTCTATCTTTAAACTGTGTTTCTCAATTAGATTTCAGTATAACAGTTGAAAAATTACATACAATATTAAAAAGAATTGTATTTCCTTAGATATTTAAATTATGAAGAAGTGTATTATAATGTTTTTACTCTAGTTTTTAAATAATTTTGCATAATTATATTGACATTTGGCAATATATTAACTGCAATATTATATTCTGGCATCTATTACCGTTATGTATTTTCTTTCTTTCGTTTGTGTTGTTTATTTTGTTTTTCTCTTATTATGTATTTTGTGTATGTATCTGTGTAAGCCATCTGTTTGGAAGCCTGCTTCTGTTGGGGGTGGATTTAAATAAATAAATAAATTTCACACTTGTAATTTGACTATGTCATTAGCTTTTGCTATAACGACAGCTAATAAATACTCATACTAATACTACTAATACTAATGGAATTCAAGGTTGACTAAATTTTATAGAAATGACAGGAATGTGCTGACAGGGAGATGTTTAAATGTTAATACCCTTCCATACAAAGGAAAGTACCAGTAAATGCAAAGTGTAGAAGGTGAAATTTCTTCCTTGCACTCGTGATGCAGTGACGCTCAGTATTGAAGTGATTATGTCAACGGACTTACATTCCTGTAATGGTCGACACAGTTTCAGAGGATCTCCGGTGTATCCTTTAGGACAACTACACACACCAACGTTGTTCTTGATGGTGCATGTGGCATGTGTACCACATGCTTGGTCTCCATTGTCTTTTAGACAGGGGTCAGTGCACCGACTGTCAAAGCAAACAGGTCGATCAAAGGGGCATTCATAGCTATCCTTACACTCTGGTCTGCAGGCCTCCCAGGGGTTCCCCACACGGTTCTGGAAAAAGAAGGAGATTTCTCTGCATTATATCAGAGCGATTTTGGGCACAGATAGATAGACAATATTCAAACCTGCACATTTGAAGATAAAGCGAAGTCATAACAAGTAAATAACGTGTTTCTGAGCATTTACGAAGCTGGGATCTACTGAGCTGAGAATGAAATGGTAAACGAATCTAGTCTGGTATAGGGTTAAATTATAACTAAGTTTTTGGTTCCATGATATTTCCTCTTCACCTCACATAGTAAGAGATTGCCAACTTCTTACATACCGGTATGCTTCGAAATTAATATTTTAAATTAAACCTATGCCATGTTGAATGAATGAAGAAGTGAACACAATCAAATACATAGCACAAGAAAATGATTACAACCCAAACATAATAGACAACATCATAAGGAAGACAAAACAAAAACTCAACAAACACAAAAACACAACACAAACACAAGAAATACATCACATTAACATACAAAAACACACACAATATCGCATCCTCATTCAGAAAACAGAAACACAACATAGTATACAGAACAGAAAACACACTACAAAGACATCTCAATACACAAACAACACAAACGAATAAATACAACCACACAGGCGTATACAAACTTACATGCAATAGTTGCGACAGCTTCTACATTGGACAGACAGGCAGATCATTCCAAACTCGATACAAAGAACACATTAAAGCAATAACCAGAGGACACAATAGGTACATCTGCATATGCCGAACACATAACTAATGCTAACCACACATACAATAACATAAATACAGACATGGAAATCCTACACATACAACCCAAAAACCAAAAACTCAACACACTAGAAAAATATGAAATATACAGACACACAAAACACACCCTGATCAAATTCTCAACACACAGATCAATTTCAGAACACACACACTATTTTACACCACATTTCAACACTTTTCAACAATTGAACGCACCCACACAACAGACAGCGAAGTTGGAATTTTTTGTTTATTTTCATATAAACAGTTTGGGGAGGAAGCAAATGAAAAATGAATGTAAAAACAAAACGAAAACTGTTCTATTAGAGACATTTTCTTTGATTATATCTTTATAGTATAGTTATATATAGTTCAGTTTGAATTTTTTCTTTATAACAATATGGCTTTGAATAATATTTTGAGTACTAGTAAGTGGAGATTTTTTTTATTATCGCACAGTTAGACAATATTCATTTAAAAGAATTATAATAATAACGGAAGTGCGCACAATATGCAGGATAATATATTATTTTAGCTTTCGCTGCTGCAGAACTTGGTCAGTGAAACTAATCGGTTTTTACACTCCATCACATTAGAATTAGAATCAAAGAATTATTGCATTGAATAGCAGAGAAGATGGGGGATAAGTCTGGGAATATAGTTCAATTTATGGTGTTTTTACCAAAAGATGGCATTGCTATATAACATAAACTGTCAAGAATTCTAATTGATTTCCAACAATAAATTAATATCTGTGAGCACGTGCGCTCACACACACACACACACACACACACACCTAAATTAATTAATCTAATTAATTTTGCACATGAAGAAATGTTTATTTGAAGCAGAAATATGAGTTGCATGTGTTATGAAGATTCATTTATTAGGCTACATATTTCAAAACATACGTGAGGACACTCGCACTCTGCCTGGTGGTCTTTTTGCTTGCAGTAGGCCTCCTTGCCACAGGGGCTGGGGTGGCACACGTCCACACAAGCTGTGCCGATACAGGATTCATAATCCTTACATTCAGAATCAGTGTAACACTCCGGTTCGCAACCTTTCAGTGGATTGCCTTTATAACCTGAAAACAATGTAAATTCATATTGTATATGAAGAGTCCACTGCAAAAAAGGGGGAATATCGTAAAATTTGTGAAAAATGAGATGAAGGTTCAGTACTATAGGTCAAAGGGAGTAGAATATAATATACTTTGTTGCACTGCAAGAAAGATGATAGTTCCAGATCTACATCGTGTTGACGAATTGGTATACCACACAAAAAGTGGGAATATCAAAGTCTGAACTGCATTTCCTACAAAATACAATACATTCGAAAGAAAACAATGCTTGAACTTCAGGTGGGTATTTTAAATGAATATATTACCGATACCGGTACTGATACTATTGGAGATGGGTCAGTACAACCCAGTACTGCGATCTTGAGATATTTTATGCTCATCCTAACCTAAACCAACTGACTGCGCTAAGGTTGTTTGTGTATATAGATTTCGAAGCAGGAAACCTGTTCGTCCTTAGTCCAGACCTGTCCATGCATCACCAGCCAGTGATCAGGCAATGCTATGAAATAATAACAGAATGATGTTGATGTCTATTGTCTGTTCAAGCCAAGAACCGTACTAGACCAAATCTGTATGACGTCATTAACTGATTTGCGATTGGTTGAAAGTCAAAGCCAAGATATGCTATAAAATATAGTTCTGTAGATATTTCATTATAACTAACGTTTTTACACATAATGTCAATTCAAATCAGTGTAATGTAATTAACCATTATGCTAGACTAAAATAAATCTAATGAACGTATACATTAATGTGTACTTGATCTTTTATGTTCACCACGGCGTAGTGATACATTAGTATGGTTCTTGGCTTGGATATACCAGTAGAGTCAAAAAGTAACCGGACATGTGTAGATAATTTTGTTGCAGATGACAATATGTAACCATTTACACAACACCGCCTTCAAAGTACGCCCCCTGGGCAGTGATACACTTCTGCCAGCGTCCATATCACTTCTCGAATCATTCCCGCAACCCATCTTTGGTCAGTACCAGCAGAGCGCACGTCGAATGAATTTTCACCTCTTCGGCTGACGCAAACCACCATCTCTTGAGTAGGGATTTGGCCTTTGGAAATAGGTAGAAATCTGCTGTAGCAAGATCTGAGAATATGGTGGCTGTGGAAGGACAGGTATTTTGTGTTGTGCGAGGAATTCACTGACCAAGAGTGACCGATGTGCTGGGGCATTGTCATGATTAGACCTAGGATTTTAGGTTAAATGCCTATTTTTTATTAAATGATAAACAAAAATTGCTTAAATACCTTCAGTTTGAAAGCGGTTTTATGATGCCTAAAATGTCTATTTTGCCCAATGAGACATATTTTTAAGATTTAGAGCCTAAAATTGCCTATTTATATTTGTTACATATATATTTTTAAATGTCTGTATACCAAAAAATGGGGTGACTTGATACGCTGGGGGGACTTGATACGTTTTGTAGATTGATGTTTCTTTTCGAAACATCAACCTGTCGCTCTCAGTAGCGTAGTTGGTATAGCACTGGCCTTCTATGCTCGAGGTTGCGGGTTCGATCCCGGCCAGGTCGATGGCATTTAAGTGTGTTTAAATGCGACAGGCTCATGTCAGTAGATTCGGCTTACCCACTGGAAATTTCTAGCGCTCCTTCACTGGGGCGGCGAAATCCGAAGTGAGACAAGTGGCCAAGAGGCTTGGAGCTCACATATTCAGTTTTTCACAGCCCCAACTCCCCCCTTGCAAAAAGGACGTGTCTTCACGTACCTTTAAAGTTTCTCCTCCCACTTCCCCCCACTCATTCATTCATTCATTCAGTAGATTTACTGGCGTGTATTTTTTTATTTTATTGGGTTATTTTACGACGCTGTATCAACATCTAGGTTATTTAGCGTCTGAATGAAATGAAGGTGATAACGCCAGTGAAATGTGTCCGGGGTCCAGCACCGAAAGTTACCCAGCATTTGCTCATATTGGGTTGAGGGAAAAACCCGGAAAAAACCTCAACCAGGTGACTTGCCCCGACTGGGATTCGAACCCGGGCCACCTGGTTTCGCGGCCAGACGCGCTGACCGTTACTCCACAGGTGTGGACACTGGCATGTAAAAGAACTCCTGCGGGACAAAATTCCGGCACACCGGCAACGCTAATATAACCTCTGCAGTTGCGAGCATCGTTAAATAAACTATAATTTAAATTTAAATATCAACCTACAAAACGTATCAAGTCCCCCCCCCCCCTCAGTGTATCAAGTCACCCCATTTTACGGTAGCTGTGAAAGAGAAAGTTTTGAATGTCATGGGACGGGTATGGTTCAAATAGGCCTATCCTGCAATACTTTGGTTGAAGAATGAAGAAATTTTTGGAAGATGTCTGTTCTCCGTAAAGAAATCAGCATGGAAAATATTGCTTGATTTAAATATGCATCCATTTCTTCAGTATCAGTGGGAAGAATTTTTTTCGCTTATAAAATGGTTCTGTCTAAGAAAAGGCAAAGTTTCACAATAGAAAATTAGAGATAAACGTTACGCATTGCAATGCCAATTATAAATAATGTGTTAAATTGTAAACTCATTGGTAAATTAATTAATTTAATTGTAATATGAGCACTTGTGTATTAGTAGCCTTAGAGCAATGAGGGCGAAGAATTCATTCAAAATTATGTACCAGTATTCATAATTTAAGACTTAACAAAAATTAAGTTTCTAACTGTAATATTTTTCTTTACTGTTTTTGTCACTGTATACCGTCATGCTTAGGCTATTCACAATGAAAATTAAACATAACCGTAACATAAACACAGAAGTTTGCGCCCAGGCTACCAAATGGAATCAATCACAATGATTCACATAAGCATTGACATAAACATTACCGTAAGACGTTAACATGGAAGTTTGCAAACTCCAAACTTTCATGCTTATGCTTACGTGATTTGCAAACAGAACACAATCGTGGAGCGCTGAAGTATACGACAGAATATGAGAAAATGCGTCGTTGTTATGTTTCCATGGTTACCAAGTATGTTTGCGATTATGTTTATGTTCCCATCGTGAATGATGGTATGACTTCTTGATTTTACCGTAACGTTTATATTCTTAAGTTAACGCTTACGTTACGTTTAATTTTCATTGTGAATGAGCCTTTATTATACTTACTAATTAATTTACATTTTTATAGTTACTGTAGTTTGTGTGGCTAGAAATTTCATTTTAGCTGTATAAAATAGTATTTTTAGCTACTTAAAATTGTATTTTAGGTGCCTAAATGTACGTTTTTAGTGCCTATTTTGATAAATTCAGGGCCTATTTTATGTGCTTAAAAGTTAGTTTTTAAGTGCCTAAAAATCCGAGGTCTAGTCATGATGAAGAACCTAATTCTGTCCTTGCCACAAATTGAGTCTTTTTCGTCGAACTGCATCACGAAGACGTCGAAGAATTGCAACATGCGTCTCCTTACGACAGTTCGATCCTCAGGAATAAATTCGAAATGTACGAGCATTACTATCCCCTTTGATCGGTCGGCACACTGAGACTATACGCCTGGAGAATAGGCTACATACCACACGGACAAGGCGTGCCTACTGAGCACGGTGTTGCTACCCGAAGTTCGTGGACTTTCTGACTCTACTAGTGGGAAAGTGGGAGAACCTAGACAAAATGTCAACTATGACACTGTTTGCCACAAGCGTCATTATGGGTTTCTTTTTTCAATGAAAATTTCAGACCTCACCAGGTCTGGAACCTGGGCTATCTGTATGACAGGGTCATGGTTAGCCAACTTTAGACCTATACTCTTAGCACATCAGACACAACAGTATGTTTATTAACTAGGCCTATATTGATAACTTTTTAATTCCTCTTTTTCTTTCAGTTTCTTTCTTTCTCTCTCTTTTTTAATTTGTTCCTTCACTTCCCCTTTTCTTCTTATTTTTTTTTCTTTCGTTCACGATTTTCTCGATGGTCTAGCTATTAGATTCGAGGTTTGTGGGTTCAAATCTAGACGAGGACGATGAATATTAAAGGGAGATAAAATCCTGAGCATGTCTTCCTGCAGGAATGAAATAAAGCTGAAACTCGTGTCATAGATTTACAGCACGTAAAAGAACTCTGTCTCTGGTAGAAGATTATAGGACAAATTTATCGGCATTTGTCGTCCATTTTGGGTTTCGATACTGAATAACCTCTTCAGTTGAAAGTGTCGTTAAATTTAACAGTCCTTCGTTCTATGCAGCCTTCTGTACATATCTTACTTATTCTTTTTTCTTAATCCAAACACCACTGTCAATTTAATTGTTCGTTCACTTGTACCATATGTTATTTAACCAATTAACATTTACATTTTAATGGATATATGAATTTAATCCATGTATTGTGGGTCCCTATCACCACGGCATGGCGCGTCCTCAGGTTGCGGATCGAGGAGACGGCCTCCAGATATGGAGGGTAGCTGCGAATATATTGAATAAGCAGTCGCGGACAGCCGATGAGGGGTGGTCCTCCAACTTGGGGGTTGGGCGAAGGGCTAACAACCCATCACCGTAAAAAACAGCTTGTTACGAATCCTTCAAATAAGCCTCGGAATGGGACTGATTCTCTGGCACGACCACAGAATCCAGACGTTTGAGACGGGCAGGACATGTAGCACGTATGGGCGAATCCAGAAATGCATATAGAGTGCTAGTTGGGAGGGAAAAAGACCTTTAGGGAGGCCGAGACGCAGATGGGAAGATAATATTAAAATGGATTTGAGGGAGGTTGGATATGATGATAGAGAATGGATTAATCTTGCTTAGGATACGGACCAATGGCGGGCTTATGTGAGGGCGGCAATGAACCTCCAGGTTCCTTAAAAGCCAGTAAGTAAGTATATAAATTTAATAATTTCTACATTAATGTTTAATTTAGTTTTATATGCCTATTTTATTCGACTTATCTGGAATAGTTAATTTTAAATTATATTTATTCTATATACACAAAAATAAACGAGAAACTATAATATTATATATTAAATGTATTTCATGTTTTAAGAGATACAAATAATTTCTTTAAGAAAACTGTTTTTCAAGATATTACGAATACACAGAATGGCCCAAAAGTTGCTACCCATTATTGAACTTAGATTATATTTTCAATCTCTCCATGGATTTCAAATTACCCACCTATCATTTTCATCTGAGAATTAGTTATTGTTACTAAATAACAATGGAATATTTAGGAATGGACACTAATGTTGGAGCCAAAATACTGTTGCTAGTCCAAGGAACAGATTTTGGAAGACAATGCTAGTGTCCATTCCAATGGGGATGCACCATAAGCCTTTTAGGCTGACGTGCAGGAGGCCTTTAACACTCCTTAAAGACTCCTACTGTTACTAATGTAATCATTGCTATATAATCAATGAATCAATCAATTAATTAGCTGTCAATAAAGTATCATTTTACCATTCGATCTGTTTATTTCATTTTAATGGGTAGCAACTTTTGGGCCACTCTGTATAAAGGAAAAAAAATGAATGTGTAGTATTCATTACCTTTCTTACAACTGCATATAGCTGTACCACGTTCTTTTCCAACTTTGCAGTTTGTGTGATCTCCACATGGATTGCTTGTTTCACACAACTCCTCTGCAAATAATAATTTATTTATTTATTTATTTATTTATTTATTTATTTATTTATTTAATGTGCTGTACAACAGCCAGTGGCCAATTACAGTTCAGCACAAATATAACAAAAAAACATAAAACAAAAATAATTATTACACATAAATATAATTACAATTAATTACAATAATGACGATGAATGGATAACTAAGAATACTATGAGACAATGTTAATTGAGTATAATGCCTAAAATAATACATAAATGATAAATCGTTGCCAAGAGCAAACAAAGTCTATACATTGAAGGGATCGAATTCGCAGCCATGCATGTTGGCATTTTTAATGCATCTGGAGACTGGTGAAAGAAATTTCGAATTTCTAATATAGAAAAGTTTGTGGGCTCTCATATCTTTTGTTGGAATACGTAAGGTAATATTGTTTAAGAAAGAGTCACAGGATATATCACCTTTGAGGACTTTACAAAAGAACAGATAATCTAGCTCATGGCGTCTAGCATATAGATTTTGACAATTAAAATATTCACATTTTCTCTCATAACTATACCCGGAATTAATGGGCAGAAATCTGAATGAACATAAGGATATAAATTTTCTTTGTATATTTTCTAATTTAGCCGAGTCCGTAGTTGTAATCGAGTTCCAAACTACAGATGCATATTCGAGTTTCGATCGCACCAATGTATAGTATAGCATTAAAAGAGAATCGGGCGTGGAAAAAGAATAAGTTATTGACCGTATTATTCCTAGCATTCTGATTGCGTGATTGTAAATGTAATCAACATGACTATGAAAATACAATTTACTGTTAAAGAATATTCCCAAATCTTTTACGCAATCCGTTCTGTTAATTAGTACATTATTTAGATAATAATTAAATTTCAGTGAAGAAGTTTTTCTAGAAAAGGTTATTACATTAGTTTTGGATACGTTAATTTTCATACCATTGTCTTCCGACCATTTAGCGACTGAATTAATGTCACATTGAAGTGATTGTACGAAAAATTTTTAAATCGTCTGCAAATAATAAACAGTCAGAACTTATTCTTTTACATATATCATCTATGAATATAATAAATAGGAGAGGTCCTAAAGTAGATCCCTGCGGGACTCCGCAATTTATATTATAAGAATAAGAGTGTATATTAAACAGTCTTACACATGAAACTCTATTACTTAAATAATTTTCGAACCACTTTACGTAGCACCCACACAATAATAATAATAATAATAATAATAATAATAATAATAATAATAATAATAATAATAATAATAATAATAATAATAATAATAATAATAATAACAATAATAATGGTTTATTTAACCTGGCAGAGTTAAGGCCATATGGCCTTCTCTAACACTCCACCAGGAGAACACATTTACAACATTAAAATAGTTATAATGTGAAAGTGAAGGATCGTCTAAGGACACGTAGATGAAATATATATGACAGTATACAATTCTGACAAATGTCTCAACTAAGATTTAACAATCAAATAGACCATGTTGAATCTTTCGTACACTACTTTTAACACTTGAATATAAATAATTGATTAAATGGCGATCTTACTCGTGTTAATTGTGTAAGCATGTGCGGTTTACAGCTGTTCCGGTGCTTCTTCACACCATCCTCAGAGCCTACTAGATCTCGGCGTCATCTCGAACTTCGCTGCCTGTTGTGTGGGTGCGTTCGATTATTGAAAAGTGTTGAAATGTGGTGTCAACTAGTGTGTGTGTTCTGAAATATCTGTGTGTTGAGAATTTGATCAGGGTGTGTTTTAGTGTGTCTGTATATTTCATATTGTTCTACACACTATTTGACACCACATTTCAACACTTTTCAATAATCGAACGCACCCACACAACAGGCAGCGAAGTTCGAGATGACGCCGAGATCTAGTAGGCTTTGAGGATGGTGTGAAGAAGCACCGGAACAGCTGTAAACCGCACATGCTTACACAATTAACACGAGTAAGATCGCCATTTACTCAGTTATTTCTAATCAAATAGACTTATGACTGTTCATCTGTTTGAAGTCACTAGCCTTTTTTCAAGTAGAGTAAACACAAAAGTCTGAATTCGTCACAGAAGGCTTAAATGAAGAGAGATGTATGACTGTACGCTATATACAGAAAACATTAAGTTTATTTAGGCAGCATTAATACATGTATAAAATTCTTACATAATCACCATTATCTGTGGAATTTTTTATTCTCTAGATAGCATTTAACTTTTATAGATTTTTCAACTTGAAGAAAGAAAAATGAGGAATTGATATCTTAAATCGGAAGCGGGAAATGCTAACATAAATTCTCTAAATTTCGGAAAATCCCACAAAAATCGGGAAATCTGGCAACCCTTGAAACACGAGACTTTTGTTTTGCAGACGAGGGGCTCGGAAGCCTTGCACAGCAGCCCGAGTCTTATTGTGCTTACCACTTCTTTCGTAGAAATGATAAAGTTTGTGTGACAGCATCCCTGTGACAAGTATTATGATTTACTGTTAGGTGTCAACTATCGATTCAGCTACACGACACACTCCTAGATCTTGTTTACAGCCAGCCAGAAGTATATGCTTTGCTGCCCGAGAACTCATGCTGCACTCACGTTTCACAGATAATCCGCTCACCCAGTAATACAATACACTGACATCAATAAAACTCACGTGGACCAAGCTGCCTGCAGGAGATCAGAGGATTGCCAGTGTAGCCTGGAGGGCAGTAGCACACAGGGATGCTGGTCCCCGGCTTCACCTTGCAATGGGCATGTTCTCCACAGATTCCAAGACACAGATCTTTACAGCGCTTCGCCTTGCACCGTTGAGGGCGTGGACAGTCTGAATCAGCTGAATGAAAAACAAGAAAATTATTAAGCTTGGTAACAATGAATGAGACTGAAACAAATTAAAATAAAGGCTGTCATGTAAATTGCACATGTCTTCTCATTAAATTTATTTTATTATGGTCTGCTTAAATGCCATTTTATAAAATTCGAATTAAATTGGTTGTGTAAATATTCATGGAAGTAACAGTAAAGCAACTGTGATATTTCGATGTGATGTGCTTGTCACTTCTTGCTTTAATCTTAGCCCTTAAGTATACTGTTTTCGCTGTAAGAAAAATCCTAATGTAAACACAAGCACGTGGCTGTCATACTCGTGATTGGCTCACAGTCGAAACACTCACACGACGCAGGAAAATATAGTCCATATCTGGAAACTATCATCTTGTATTATTTGTCAATAAAAAATTGAATTCTAGTTGCTAAATACAATGAAACATTATAACTTCACTCATATGTAAAACGATATGTAAAAGAAAAGCTACTTTTATATTTTGTTATGTACTATGAACGCGGATGAATACCAACAGTAATACCGAAGTAGTCTGTTCTTGTAACAAGCTGACGTCACTTGAGCTGGTAGTTGTTCAAGTAAGCACGTGGTACTGAAGTATGGCTTCTGCATCCTCGGTGTGTTTGTTATTAAACATAAGAGTAGAAACCCTCTCAAAAGCGGAGAAAAACAACTAGTCTTAAATGTATATAATAAGTTATGCGAGTTTTAATTAGAGTAATTATAAAGTAAATGTTTCCTAAGCAAACGAATGCATAGTAGTGAGGTTAGGTCTATTTGACGAGTAACGGGAAATGTTTAACATGAAACAGAATGTACAACAGTAGGCGGGAACACGTACTGATAATCTATGGCGCCAAATAGTGGCCAATGAAGCCTCACTTTAGTCACGTGCTATTGTTTATATTAAGATTTTTCTTACAGCGAAAAGAATATAGTTGGGTGTTGTCAACACCTCAGTCACATATACGGAGCTGTTAACTACATATTACTGTACTTCTGAAACTTTCAGTACCTTTCTTAAAATTGGTAAGGCAACAATAACCGTAAAGATGTTTGAAATCGGAATTTGCATATTCGAGTTTAAGTGGTTGAAGTGGTGTGGGGTGACGCCAACACCCTGCGCTCTTGCGTACATTTTTAGCAATATGAACTGATTACTGGTACTTATTTTCACATTACAGTACGGATTACAAGGGCTCTATTTTGTAATATTTAGAAGTAATTGGCTTGTTCTTTGGTGCAAGGGGCACTTTCTCCAGATTTTGTATCAATTTCTTTCTTCGCTTCCATATTGATCTTTTGGAACTTCAAGATATAGGCTAGCCATTAATGTTGTAAGACATTCCTTGTTAATTGTAAATAACCATTTGTACAGTATTATATATGAAAAGTAAATTATTCCTGTCAAGGATAGCGCCAAAGAAAATAAAAATTTAAAAATTAATAAAAATAGATTGTTGATAGATTGTGCTGTTACCGTTTGGTACCCCTTTTTCAAGGACTATCCTTTTTGGATTTTTCTCTCTCTGGGATAGTTGACATTAACAGGATTTGTTAGTGAAGGCCTATAAACAAAATGCACATTTCATTTTTAGAAGTAAAGTAGACTAAAGACATAAAAAGCAAAACCTTGAACTTGCTGGATCCAGAAGACATTATTCCTTTAAATTTCTTAATGTTCTAGTTAAACTGTATACCTATATAAACTTAAATAAACTTCTTGATTCCCATTTTCATTTATACTCACAGACACATTCACTTTTCAGGCACTCGACTTTCGGGTTTCCATGGTAATCGGGAGGGCAAACGCACCTTGGAGAAGTTTTGGTATCCTCACAGATGGCGTCTATACCACATATTATGAAACCGTCTGAACATTTCTGATATCCTGAACAGAACAAAAAATAACCATAAGACAGCTTTCAAAATGTGAGACATTAACTGTAGTTTTGGCAACGTGACATCTCATATCACGTAAAAACACACCTCTTTGTATTAGGATACGTGTATTTCATAGCTTGGGCGTTATTTACTTGATTATATTACGTAGTACTATTTGCAAGAGTTTGAGTCAAAACAAGAAGTTAGGCCTAAGTCCCACTGAAAAATGTTTTGGGGGCAAAAATAACATTTCTTAATTTTTATGTTAAAAAATTCTCTGCCCCTTAAATAGCAAATCTGCGAATTTTTGTGCCCCTACTGGCAATAGAACATGTGTTTATGTCGCCATTTTTAAAAGCTTGCGCTGCGTTTAAATGTCCCCAGCCACCACTAAGTAGTTTTGACATTTTTTCTCCTAGTGTTTCAAGACAGTCATGAAATTGGGTAGTTACGTTCAGAAGGGTGTGAAGTATGTACACTGGTACTACTTTCTTTCTCAGTAACATAGAACATGAGATATAAATTTTTACATAGGCTATGTATATACCCCGATTATTCAAAGAGGGAAAAAAATATGAATAAGTAATATATATTTTTTTCTCTTGATGTAAAGGGGACACAAAAAAAACAAATATCGGAGTACATGAATCTCATTATTGGCTACATTTTGACCATAAGGACATTAAAATATCTTACGAATTGAATGAATGCAATGGGTAGCAGTGGCGTATCATTTTTTTTTAAATTAAATTAATTACTGTAGCTACATCTTTCATCCAATCTATATGAAACTTTGACCATATACTTATTGATATAGTTCTACTTAGTGGTTAAAAATGAAAAAAAATCTCACCTGTAGTTTAAAAAATACAAATTTCAGTGGTCCATCGCCCTAATTGGTCAAAAACTGCAGTGTACCGTATTTGAGATTAAAAATCAGGAGTGAAAATAAGATAATGAGTGCTATAATAGAAGCAACAGGGTGTACTTTTGACAGTTTAATGTTTTGCTATGGTATGTTCAATGTAGCAGATTGTTCTTGATGTACCAGTATTCGTTTCTTCCCTTGATAAATTGAATGTTAGATTACCGATATTTAAAGTTTCCTAGAGACTTCACCTAATGTAGTAATACAGTATAAATGGGAAAAGACATTTGCGGATAATAGCTTCATTAGCACTAAATATTTTAGCTCCGATCAAATTAACTTTTGGTACATGTTTATTAGACCCAAGATTACAAATAATCTTCGCGTTGGTATACTCCTGGAAGAGTCAGGTTCAATGTCTGACTCAAACATCGGTCATGAATTATGAACTTAGATGACTGTTTTTTTTACGTTGCTCTCCTTGTTTATGTGAAGTTATTGTCATATTATGACATATCGTAAATAAGCAAGGGTTTGAAATCTCACCTGTTGTCAAAGCCACACAGCAGGCTGTAAGCAGTAAGACCAACCAATTGTCTTGATGACCCTGAAAGCATTTCGTAGAATTATTAGAATAATTACGGTATTTTAATATGTTCTTAACTTTCTTCTCATCATTAGAAAGAATCTGAAGGAAAAGAACAAGTCCACATCTGTGGCGCAACGCTTAGGGCGTCTGGCTGCGAAATCAGGTGGCCCGAGTTCGATTCCCGGTCGGGGCAAGTTACCTGGTTGACTATTTTCCGGGGTTTTCCCTCAACCTAATATGAGCAAATGCTGGGTAACTTTCGGTGCTGGACTCCGGACTCATTTCACCGGCATTATCACATTCATCTCATTCAGACGCTAAATAATCTAAGATGTTGATAAAGCGTCGTAAAATAACCTACTAAAATAAAAAATAAAAAAAAATCAATTGAATTGAGATTGAACGGTTACTAATTGTAATAGCATGTCAATTATTATTATTATTATTATTATTATTATTATTATTATTATTATTATTATTATTATTATTATTATTATTATTAATTATTCTTCCTGAACAGCAATTTGTTTGAAACTTTCTGCAATCAACATTGTTGAAGCTACTAAATTTGCGTTCAGTCCAGTGAGATGTGGCAATTGCTCTGCCACTGAACTGACGATCGGAATATTCACTCGTTTCTCGTGCGCGCGCATCTATCCCCTCTCTCTCTCTCTCTCTCTCTCTGTCCCCGCACACACACACAACACGCATCCACGCACGCACACAACTCGATCTTTATTGGGAATACTGATGTAGCGCCAAGAGGACTAATCCACTGAATTCCAGAAATTAGTCAATCAATGTAAAATACAGTCGCCAGGAAGAAGCTTTTGAGGCTTAGCTTACTCAAAAAATTTTAGTCCCTATGAAAACATGAGATAACGTTTAATAGTAATTAATTTATATAACTAATGTAGGCTATAATCATGGTAATGAATGAATGAATGAATGAATGTTCAGCGGGCGAGTGTAAGCGAAAGCGCTAATTTCCACGAGTGTTTATAATGAAGATTACTGTATACACGTGTTACATACAACGTTTTATGCTATTCTAGCATTAAAATATGTAAAAAAAAAACTTTTATAAATTTACAAAATGTAATGTTATTATGACGTAGTAGAGATATGAGCACTGGAAATGACGTAATATATTGCATGGTTGCTAAGTAACCGTTTCTAAAACAACGTTATTTTGTTATTGTTTTGAAGCTTTTTCTTACAGGCACGTTGTATAAAATTGTGTTGTGAAGGCGGTGATGACGTCACGGAATACTAGTTGCTAGGTAACCTTTTCTGGCACCAGTGCCAGAATTAGGCCAATTGTGCACGATTTGTAGCATCATAACAAACGTGGTTTATTGCTAGGTTTGCACGAAAGTAACTTATGCGAAACTTTAATACTGCAACGTCTATTGTTTTATTTTTTCCTTGAAGAGTCGAACTTGTTTATAGCGTCATCAAAGTGACTGAAGAAATTATCTCGCAATAAACGAATGTCGCTATAAGAAAAAATAAATACAGAAAATAAAATTTGTATTTTACATAAATTATACAAATTTAATTTTGTGTTTGTAAGAAAAGTTGTATTATTTTCATGTTGTTTAGTGTCGATTTTATTATGCTATTATCATTATTATTTTTTGTAATATGTTAGTATTCTGTTCTTTAAATTTTTGTTAAATTTTAACTGCTTGTATACTTTGTGACCTGGTAGAGTGTGAGAGAAGGCCCTATGGCCTTAACTCTGCCAGTATAAATAAAGAATTATTATTATTAAAAGTTGCTTCTATTGTTTCTTACGTTCAGCGTACTTAGCTAATATCTAGAGACGTCACGCTCGCCTTCGTGAAACAACAGTTATTGTTCTTTGCCTCTTACCTTGATTGGAATCGTAGTAAAGGCCGCAAATCTCATGTTCAAAAGCTGGAAATGCTCTTAAGATTTGATAAAAGGTATCACATAGCTTGTAACGTTCTCCTTCCGCGATTCAATGAATACTGCCGAACTGCAGTGCAGTTGATGTGGTGGTGCCGTGCATTTTTGACGCAGGTTTCAAAGTGTGTAAAGCCACAAGATACTTACTTCACCAGTAATAGCTTAGGTTACAGTACAGAAAATGATACTGAACAGTAAACTTTGTTGCTGTTTGTATTCGGCTTTGAGCAGTAACACTTCTCACCAGTATTAATGTCGTTAAAATGTTAATACAAACGCTACAACAGAGTTACTGTGTCACCTCACTAGCCTGAGTGCGCAGTATCTTGCTTATGATGTTCAAAGACCGAACGTCACATTTGCCCATATTTGGACCCTTAGGTTTATTACACCATTCTTTATTTCTGTATTATCATACTGGTTTTTACCTTAAAATGAGATCATAAATTCCATTCTCAGAGTAGAAGGAGAACACAAAACATATATTGACCGAAGAATAAGGCACTTGAATAGGATATATTTCCGAAGTATGTTGAGTCATAAATACCATCTGCAATTAAAATAATGGAGAGGAAAAAAAAAAAGAATTTGATAAGAATCTGTGGACTTCTCTTTAATTGTATTTTTCAAACCATATTATTATTATTATTATTATTATTATTATTATTATTATTATTATTATTATTATTAATATTAATATTATTATTATTATTATTATTATTATTATTATTATTATTATTATTATTATTATTACAGGAATTTAGGAGAAAATACACAAACGATTAGGGAAAACACGGAAATTTTACTTGAAGCAAGTAGAGCGATCGGTTTGGAAGTAAATCCCGAAAAGACAAAGTATATGATTATGTCTCGTGACCAGAATATTGTACGAAATGGAAATATAAAAATTGGAGATTTATCCTTCGAAGAGGTGGAAAAATTCAAATATCTTGGAGCAACAGTAACAAATATAAATGACACTCGGGAGGAAATTAAACGCAGAATAAATATGGGAAATGCGTGTTATTATTCGGTTGAGAAGCTCTTATCATCCAGTCTGCTGTCCAAAAATCTGAAAGTTAGAATTTATAAAACAGTTATATTACCGGTTCTTCTGTATGGTTGTGAAACTTGGACTCTCACTCTGAGAGAGGAACATAGGTTGAGGGTGTTTGAGAATAAGGTGCTAAGGAAAATATTTGGGGCTAAGCGGGATGAAGTTACAGGAGAATGGAGAAAGTTACACAACACAGAACTGCACGCATTGTATTCTTCACCTGACATAATTAGGAACATAAAATCGAGACGTTTGAGATGGGCAGGGCATGTAGCACGTATGGGCGAATCCAGAAATGCATATAGAGTGTTAGTTGAGAGACCGGAGGGAAAAAGACCTTTAGGGAGGCCGAGACGTAGATGGGAGGATAATATTAAAATGGATTTGAGGGAGGTGGGGTATGATGATAGACACTGGATTAATCTTGCACAGGATAGGGACCGCTGGCGGGCTTATGTGAGGGCGGCAATGAACCTTCGGGTTCCTTAAAAGCCATTTGTAAGTAAGTTGTATTATTACAGGAATGCAAGAACGCGTGACTCTCATTGACGTAAATGGAGCTATTATTGTCGCAAGACTTTCAAATCGAAATTCGAGTGGCAATCAAGGAACGACTTAAAAAGCGGTATAAAAATGGGAGGTTGTCAGAAAATTATAGTATGCATTTCCATTAATTGCAAGTATTGATTTTATAATACATTTGGCGTAAAAGAAAATACTAACAATGTCTAATTTTATTATGGAGTACCTACAGAGGTTTTCCACACCTGTAACTTATTCTTAAATACAGAAATGTTATTAATTATTCTCTTAGAAATCTGCAAGACAAATGTTGAGGCTTCAAAAGACATGTTTGGAGGAAAAGAGAACGTGTGATAACAGGAGTCGTCGAAAATTATATTAGTCGAGCTTGTAGGTTCACTTCATAGTAAGGGTTCTTCCCGTCCTCATTTTCTTGTCATCTTGACCTGGATTATCCAAAAGTTTGCCTTGCTTTTTTGCCTAATCGTGCTAACCAAACGTTAACTCGTTACTGGTTGAACAATCACTGAACTCTCCTGAAGCATGCCAACAACCGGCTGGTAGGGCTAGGTTCTCCGTGGGTTGTCACGAAACGGATAATTTATAATTCTACATGTCATCTGATATGTACAGTATTAGTTTTCTATTTCTGAGTCATCGTATTCATATCTCATCGCACCGTAACTAATTAAAATGTGACATGTTCGGTAATTTGATTTTTGTAGCTATTTTATCTAATTAAGTTATTTACCATTAAAATCGCATTTTATTTGCAGATATTTGAGTTATATTGTATGCATATTATCTGGTTAAGGAGCAGATTTATTAGTATCGTATAAAAAGAAAAGTTCACAATAAACGTCAGCTAACAATAGCTTCGTACTTTGAAACATTGCAAATCTCCGATAACTTTCACGCTTTTACTTTAATGTCTAGCGGAATAGCTTGTAGCTTCTCTTCTTAACCGTTTGTTTGTTCCAGTTAATTATCGATTACCGACATTTATTGCAACCTTCAGCATAATCAGCGTCATGTAATGAACCTATGTTGCACATAATCGTTATTTTATGGACAGCTAGAGGCCTGAAGGTTAAATTAACTCAATAATGGCATTTCTATGTTGAAATTTCTAGGTAATATGATAGTTACTGTATTTACGTACGGTATCTAGGACAGAAAGTGATACTTTTGTGTATGAGTGAGACGCCTCGTGCGGAATTTCGAAACGAGTGCGCGAAAGTCATTTTCGTACTACTTACGTACAATATTTTTTGGCACAACTACATGGAAATTCTATGTGAATTAATTAACTTATTAAATAAATCACAGACTATTGAGATTTTTGTGGGCTGGGAATCACGGCCTACTAATACCGTCTGTATTACTCGTACATTGTCTTTATACTGGGTGTTCATTTCAAAGTGTGTCATGACGTCACTGTTGTTGGGTCACCGATTTGAAGCGAGTTTCAGCTTATATGTTAGAGAAGTTGCCTATTATTTAAGGCGTTCTTCAATCTGAACTTGAGAACGTGTACGGTATAACTTGAACGTCGTAGCAACAGATGGCGGTCTGTACGGTCTGTGTGCTACCATAACCTCTTTCGAACTGTGTTTTGCGCCGGCAAGTCGTACGCAGGGTATTTGTTATCATCGGTTGCGTACGGTAACATTCCACAACACAAATCAAATGCTCCATGTCCATGTTGACCGTCGAAGTTAATGTCAACAAATACGTAAGTAATCGTCTTAACCCTCTCCCCACATCCCGACAGTACGTATTTCCAAACAGTTCACATTCCTGCCACTACCGGCGTTACCGTACGTATCGGTACGTACTCTTCAGAATGAACGCCGTACTTGCTAGGCAACTTCTCTGCCTCATAGGTTATACACCTCTGCGGAAGTGTAGGAAGATTGAATTCTCTAGGCTCATCGGCTAGCCACATGACGGCATACAGCGAGCCATGACACATTTTGAACTGAACACCCAGTAGTAGGTCTAGTTATAACGTCATGATTGTTGTGTACTAGCACAGTTTATATACTGTACTGCATATACCAGTCACGAAGCTTGAGTTGTTGAGGGTACTAGGAACAATAGACTGTGCCGGTACTATTTCGCATTGTCTGCGATGAGACGATAGTAGCGATCCTGGTGGTTAGAAGTATCTATGGATGCATATTCCCTACGTATTGAGCTTCGTGACTGTATATACTAAACTGTGGTACTAGCACAGTCTAGTTAGGGCACTTCATTATGGCTGATTGTTCTGCTTGCATAACGAAGTGTTCTAAGTTTAGTTATAATGTCATGAAGTTGTTTGTCGTAGTTGTTTGTATTGGCATATTATTTCTGTTTCTGTAAGTAAAGCTAAATAAAATTATCTCTTAGTATTTTTAGTACTGACTACAATTGTTGTGTTTATAGTTTGCGGTGTATTGATATTGTGACGTGATAGTTTCCATAACATGACGTCATACTATGACAACTTTGCGACATTCGTACGGAAAAGTGATCGTAACTCGTAACAATGTTTTTGCCGTACGAGTATAACAACAAAGAAGAACTTCCTGACCAATAATGTGTTATGAACAGCAGTACCATGTAGGTACCCAGAAAGTCTTTGAAATAGAGCATGTCACTGGAAAACTGAATATAGAATATAGGTCTAGCTGCGATATAATTTATCACGTTAAAGCGACTTTAAACAAACAAATTTACTACATTCGATATGATATTAAATATCTATGGCTTGACAGCCCATGGAAGGCGTAGAGCAACTAGCCTACATTAAATTATGTCAATTAAAATCAAAGGTTTTTTTATTGTTACTACTATTACCTATCTACTACTACCATTATATTTTACTCAGAAATGCATATGTACAATATGAGTAATTTTCACATTACATTTACGCAGTTCTTAAAAGAGCTGCTTTTACAATGTCGTGATGCTGTGTTTAAAATAATTCTGAATACCTTCAGTTGAATCAATAATAGGTACTCATTATAATATTGGTGGCATCGAATTTTTCGTTTTCGTATTCCACATGTGTTACATTACAATCATCAGATCTTTCTGATAAAATTTCAATTCCACGCCTGGTCCCTATTACTACGTGAGATGTTTAGCTACTTTTATAGTTATTATCAAATCATCAACATCATCATCCAATGGCGGGTGCGTACTTGAAGGTGCGCCCGTTATTATTATTATTATTATTATTATTATTATTATTATTATTATTATTATAGTTACTACTACTACGAGTAAGTCTACTACTAGCGCTAGTTGGCTATGGTATATTCAAATGTTATGCCACAGTCTATGGTATATAAAGTCACGAAGCTTGAGGTGATGAGAGTACTAGAAACAATAGACTGTGCCGGTACTACTTCGCATTGTCTGTGATAAGGCGATAGTAGCGATCCTAGTGGTTAGCAACTATCTATGGATGCATATTCCCTACGTATTGAGCTTCGTGACTGTATGCTTAAATGTATGTCGAATCCTCCTTACATCATAGATATTTGCAAAGGTTATTCAACATCGAAATTCAACTTGGGCGGGAAATGGCCGATCAGTTCTGCCCAGAACCCTCAGTGTTCTTTTGCGTATATCGTAAATCTACGACACTGGGCTTCAGCTTTACTTTTCTTCCGGAGGAAGCCATGTTAAAGAGTTTTATGGAACTTTAACCTACCTTTGAACGAATTACCAGGATTTTTTTATTGTACGTTAGGTAAGTGAATTGCTCCAAAAGAGGAGAGAGGGAAACAAATATTGTTTTGTTTTGCAACAGAATGATATTTATAAAATATTGTGTAATGTTTCGTAAACGTTAATTTGTAGATTGTTAGGTACCTGTCGTCAATGTTAAAAATTATATTGTTTTGACAATTTAATTAAAATTACAAGAATGATTGTTAATTCCAACAACAAAGTTAAAATCCGAATGGTGATTCAGGCAACAGTTTTGTTGTTGTACATGGTAACACGAAAAAAGAATATTAGAAAACCACGATGTAGTAAAACGTGATGTACGAATGACGTTGGCTATTTTGATTCCAATAATTTGCTATTAAGGGGAATTGGACGTTATCGCATGCAAAGTAATGGTAAAAATAGCCTATCTTGAAGCAGTCATAAATGTAATACTATTTATCACAGCTCTTTCATTTTTTTAATGATATATGTATACACATTAAGCTTTAAAATGAAAGAGGAATGGTTAATCTAGTGTAAATCTTACCCTTAAATTAATTTTTTTAATTTAAACATTTTTTTATATAAATTCACTACATACCTGTGATTAGGTACACTCTATTCACTTATCATAGCACACATTGAATTAAAATTTTTGGTCACTTACTGCTAGTAGATACTAAAACATACCCTACTAAAATTATTAAAATATCTGTAATATTATGGGCATAGGGCTTATACTAATCTTCGTCATTTTTTTTATTTTACTGACGGTGATGATTGCTATAAGCTCTATGCCCATAATGTTACAGATACATGAATAATTTTAGTAGGATATGTTTTAGTATCTATTAGCAGTAAGTGGTCAAATTTTCAATTCAATATGTCCTATAATAAGTGAATAGAGTGTACCTAATCACAGACATGTAGTGAATTTATAAAAAGAAATGTGCTTAATTAAAAAAAATAATTTAAGGATAGAGATTTACTCTAGAGTAACCATTCTTTTTCATTTTATAGCGTAATATGTATACACACATAGTTAACAAAAATGAAAGCTCTGATAAATAGTATTATATTTATGAACTGCTTGA